>NW_026555340.1:22756298-22958109 GCF_029017545.1 Prosopis cineraria | reverse complement strand
GAAAAGAACAGAAAACTTGGTGTTAAAAGGTTGAAGTTGCAGCCATTACAGAAAAAAAAAACCTATCACCATATTGCCGCCATTATATGCAGGGAAGGTGCCACGAGGTTGTTCATATGACTCAATCACATAATAATTATCTTGCAAAGTGAAGGAATGCATCTATACTGAATTCTTATGACATTTTCACCTAGATGTGCAATTGGTTGTTTGTTATCTCTTATACATGAAAGACTACTTTAAGGCTGAAGGCATTCTATTTATGGGAAGAACAAAATTAGTGGCATCTCATGCGTAATGTCTATTGTACATGAAAATTTCCTGAAAACACTTGACTGAAGTCATGTAGAGGATCTTCAATTTCAGTATTTATATTCTCGAGATAACATGAGATGCGATGCATTACCCCTAAACTCTTTGAAATATCTTCAGCTTAATGTTCAAAACCATCCCATCCTGATCATTATTTGCGTGAGTTTTAAATGGATCCTATGTTGATAGTACATTGTTAAGTATCTAATGACTCTAACTTCCTTTGCGTACCATCTCCGATAAAAAAACCAATTTGACAGGGTGACAAGTGCAAGTTCTCACATGACATAGTGCCCCCTGACGAAATCAACGGTATTTACTTCTTAGTAGTTAGTTCAGTGATATGTAATGGGAGCAATTAATTAGAACTTTGTAATTTAGAAAACCTGAATTTTTTATTGAAATTGCAGCCATGCTGTCATTTTGCTCGTCACTCTTGCATGAAAGGTGATCATTGTCCATTTGATCATGACCTCTCCAAGTATCCTTGTAGCAATGTTGTGACAAGAGGTTCTTGCAGCAGAGGAAATGCTTGTATGTTTTCACACCAGGTATCACAATAATTTTACATGGCTTGTAAATGATGTAGTAACATGTGATTGATTATCTAATGAAGAATTTGCATCGATCAAGTTGTTTGAACAATATATGCATTCATGATAATCTAACTGAAATGGAATCTAAAATACAGATACCAACTAAAGCAAGATGTTGTTACATCTTCAAATGATGGCAAGCCTGAGTTGAAGCCTAAAACTAGGAGGAAATACAAAATTGAGCAAGTCACCGAACATCAGCAGCAGCAGTGGTTCCCAGTTCAACAGAATCTCTGATTCAAAAGGCATTCAATGTCACATCAAGTTAAAAAGAAGAGGTGGCAGACACTGTAAAGAAACTACGGACAGTGCCCCCTAAAGGGATTAGTTTCATCAATGTTTCAAAATCATCGTCTCCAAAACAAGGGATGGTAACACCAAACAAGGAAAGTGTCTGTTCAAATTGGGAACCTTACTGGCCAAGTGCATCTGGTGCAGCTTTAAACTCGGAGAATCCTGAAAAACGCCAGTGGTGGCAACCTAAGGGAATTAACTTCCTTTCATTTGGAAAAGGTCGTGTTTCCAGTTTCAAAAGTACTGTTTGCTCCTTTTTGGATAAGGAAAATGGTATCAGGTTGTCTCACAAAGAAAATTTAGGTACGCCTGATCATGCATCTCTGGAGAAGGATGATTGCGGTAAAGTTGGCAGTGGGACAAAGCAAAGTATGCTGCAGACTGCTCTGCGCTCAAATGAGATTTTAAAGCAAAATCAATGTATAGCTGAGGGATGAATTTGGATTTTCGAGGAAGCTTCTATAGATCATTATGGCAGTGATGTGCAATTTAGCTCAACCTCTCATCAGGATCACAGTCTTAGTAGATCAGTGCAAAAGGGAGCAAAGGCATTACTCCTCAGACCTCAACCGTTACCTCATCCATGCTTCCAACTTCTCCATTGCTTTCAGGCCAATCATCAGAACGCCTAGCATCTGGGCATCATAAGCACGTACTTAACTCGGCCCAAAGGCACTGTTATCAACTCTATCATTTGCAGCAGAGCACGAGTCCAATATTAAGCTAAAATTCCCTGTTGGTGCATCACTGTGAAATTAGAGATGAACAAGGATGTACAGCAGTTCATACATCCAAAAATGTCAGGTAGTTATGATTGCAAGCCACCTAGCGCATGGGGAATTACAGCCCCTTTGAGTTGAGCGGAAGATAATCTGAAGGTTTGTTGAGTGCTGTCTTCCCCTGTAATATTTTCTTGCAGCTGTAGTGCAGGTAACATCTTGCACATTTTGTACTAGTATTAATTCCTTTTCGTTTAAGCGTTTAACATCTGATAATTAATAGGAAGACCGTTGCCTTAACATGATTCCAGTTGCTTGTCTTGACAGTAAAATCCTCAGTAAAAATTTACCATTTTAAAATTCAATGCAGTGATTCCCCTGTGATTGTGCTTTATGCCATTATTGTAGGGCTCGCAGATCCTTGTGACGACAAATTTGATGAGCAATTACCTCCACTCTTCAAACATGAGATGAATGGAAATAGATGGAAAAAAAAAGAAGTACAGATTCTGAACGAGGTGGTGATATGAGGGCACAATGAAGGCAATTTGAAAATGGATATAGGTTGATGAAGAGAAGGTGAAACCATCCGCAATATATTCGACTATGCGAAAATGGCGCATTTGAGACACTGCGTTTATGTCAAAAGAAGTTTGTGAAATGAGTTGAAAGGGATGGCAATGATCCAGTGAAGCTGACTGAGATATTCTCGCATTTCAAAAAAATTGCCACGAATCTGGAAACCGATAAAGGCAAAGCACAGTACTTTTATTCTAGGAATAAAATGGATTAATTGGCTTAGTGTAACTGCAGATTATTATTTTTCCTGTATACGAGTTTACATCTTGTGGCTTAGCCCGAGTCTGTCTTGTATATTTTGTGGCTGGTTTATGCTTTTCTTTTGTGCAGCCAGCTCCTCTTTGTACAGCATTTTTGGTTAATGGAATCTTTTTCACATTCCAAAAAAAAAAAATAAAATCTTGAGTTGACATCTAGTAAATGAGCAAAACTCTTATTTTGACGGTTTTTATATCATTTTTAGATTTTTTTTTTCTTTTTTTAACGGAAGATATGCTATTTTGAGTTTGATTCAACTGGAGTTTGGGTTGGTTAGTTGTATTAGAATACTAAATAGTTTTAACAAGCAGACAATGGTACTAATAAAAGGAATCATGATCATTTTAGTATAAATCTCAAGTTTCAGTTTTATGAATGTAGAGAATATTTTTCTTTTAATATTAAGCTCTTAATCTACCGATAGAAAATTGTGAAATCTATAGAAAAATGTTTTTTTCAAAATAACATTCTATTCATACGTCAGAAACATTATTTTTTAGGATCTCATTCGTTTGAATTAATATCAATAATCATATTTTTTAGTTTCTCATTCTTGCTCCTATGCCAAGCTCTTCAAATATTTTTTTGGGGTATTATTCAATTTAGCAACGGGACAACTAGCCAAATCAATTGGCACATGAATCCCTTGGGAGTCAGGTCCTCCTCTGAGAGAATCTTCACAGTCCCTCTCTTTGGTTTAAATTTAATGTTTTACTTTTTTTTATATTAATTAAAATAAAAAAATAAAAATTTTTAAATTTTTTTATAATTTTTATAAATGTTCATATTAAGTTTGAATCATATATATCAAATATAGACTGTCCAAACTATCCCAGTTATTAAAAATTTTATTTTTATTTTAATAAATATTAAATCTGATTCATCCAAATTAATTTGTTTTCATTTGCCCTTAGTGGAGGGACAATGGAGGATTCCCCTCAATGGAGAGAATCCAACTTCATCCCTTCACACAATTGACCTGCCTCAGCAAATTTTTATTTCCACCTAATCATATAATTTGTTCCAATCTATCTTAATTACTCCTTTCATTCAATATTATAATGTATTTTTGAAATATCATGTCAAAAAAATATAGTATTTTATGTTTTTTAAGGTGTAATTAATAATTTTTTAAATATCCTTAATTAAAGGTTATAATTATAAAATTTGCTAATTGAAATATCCTATTAAATAACAATAAACATGAAAAGAGTGCATACTTTTAAGAAACTTTCCAGTCTTATTTATAAGGTAGAGATATGAGAGATTGTTCATTTTTAATTCTATTTATACAGCACTTTTATTATTTTTGTGTCTATATTTACTTTTTTTTGCCTATGTAAATGTTGAAAAGATTATTAAATATTAGAGTATTTATTTTTAAAACATGTTTATTTTATAGAAGTAACATTATAAATTTGTTAAAATTTTAAATAGAATTAATAAGATTTAAGTTTTTTGGTTTTTGGCGAACTGCATTTAGCCAGTGTGAAACGCAACACACAAAAGGGTCCTCAAGTACAAAAGCAAACCAAACACGAAGCAAAAAAGATAAACAAAAATAAATCAGCCAATGCTAATCACGTGCTGGTTTCACGCCCCTCGTGGAATAATCAATTAACTCATTGAAAATACTTAACGGATGGAGGACTTGTTAAACAATATTAAGATTTTTATTATCTAATCTAAATCTTATCCAATCTGAAAGTGTCATTGTCCAAAAGAAACGGCAATGCGCAGAAGGATAGAGAGGTGGAGGAGGCAAGTGAAAGAAGGTTCATGTCCCATCAGATAAAAAACGACAGAGAGGAATTAATGGAGTGAAGAGGTTAGGGATGTGAAGCCGACACGTGGTGTCCATGCAGGTTCTTACCGACAATCATCTTGCCTTGCCTCCGCCGGTTACCGCTTCCACTGTTCCCGCCCAGCTTCATAGCCCCACTCTTTTTATTTTTTTTAATGATTTTCTTCTTCTCTCTCCTCATATTAAAATATTACCTTACAAATCAAAAAATAATTTTAAAATAAAATCTTACATGATAATAATTTTTTAAATATATTTAATAATTTTATTTTTTAAAATTAAAATATAAATTTTTAAAAATAAGTTTTCATTTAATAACTTTAAATTTAACACCTAATTAAGATTAAATAAAAAAATATAATATTAAAATAAATTTATTTAATAAAACTTTAACTTTTACAAAATATTTTATATTTTTTGAGACAATAAATTTTTTTAAAAATATCTATAAATCTTATTTTTATAAAATATTTATAAAATTTAAGATGGAAAGAATATTTTTAAGATATTTTTAAAATTATATATATCAATAAAATTTATTAATATATTTTATAATTTTTATTTTTTAAAAATAAAAATAAAAATTTATAAAAATATTTTTATTCAGGTTATGTAAAAAAATTTTGAGGCTTAAAATAAAGTTATTGACAAGGTCATTGTTTTTTATTTCACAAAACAAAAAAAAAATCTACTCTACTATCATTTTATAACTTTTTGAGTTACGAAATTATAAATTAAAGGCTTGATACTAACAGGTTCTAGTTCTCCTTTCGTATATAAAAAAAATTATATATTAAAGAATTCTAATAAAAAATCAATTTGATTTGATGAAGGGAGATCAAAATTATTATTCATAAATTATTTTCCCTCTTTATTTGTTGGAATGATATACAAATATTAACGATGATGTGAAGTATCAATAAATGTTTCAACCAAAAGATATAAATAAAAACCAAATAATAAATTATATAAACTATAAGTAAGGGTTTTCTTTTGATAAAAAACTAGAGGTGATAATTTAAGTGAACCGGACTTATTCGAGTTGGGCTCAATTCAGGTTGGACTAATTTGAACTGGGTTTGAAGTATCTTACCCTTTTTAAAAAATTCATATAATCAAGCCGGGCCCTAACGTTTTCGAGTTTTGAGCTTATTCGGCCAGCTCGAATACCTAAAACTTTTAAAAATATTTTTTATTTATTTTTAAATCAATTTTAATTTTTAAATAATTCTATTAAACATAAAACATTATTTTAACTTTAAAAGAATAAAATAAAAAATAACTTATTAACTTTATACTTAAATAACTCTATTATTATTTTGTTATATTATGTGTAACATCCTGATTTTTATAATAAAGAAATTGTGGAATTTAGGTTTTGAGGATAAAAATGATAATAATAGAAATTTATATTATTTGAGGTTATTTAAAAATAATATGGTTAGGTATTTAATTATGAATTAAAACTTAAATTTAAAATTTCATAAAAAATGTTTAGATAAGATATAATTTTTAAGATTCAGAATATATGAATATTATTTTGTGTGTGTGTGTGTGTGTGTGAGTTAAAAAAAAAGAAAAAAAGTAAAAAAAAAAAGAGAAGAGAGTTTAGTCCCACATCAATTAGATGTAGGAAGGAAAGGCGCCTCCTCATGTATAAAACGAGTAGGCGCATTGCAAAGGAAGTTAAAAGAAAAATTTTTACAATTTGTAAAAATTACAACAAAAGGCCTAAAATGTAATTTGTGAAAATTGCAAGTAATAGCCCAAATATTTAAATAATTAAATTTAAACTTATAATTTTTTTATATAATTGTGAGACCCACAATCTTATTTTATATCATTTTTCTCTCTTCCTCTCACGTTGCTCGGTGTTTTCTCGTAAGGGGAGATTATTTTCTTTTTTTTTCAGGTATGCTCCAACTTTTCTGTTTAGATTAGCATTTAAAAATTATTTAATTATAAAATTAATTTTATAGTTATTTTTGAAATAGTATTAGCTTTCTAGTGATATGATTATTTTGTAGAATAGAGTAAATATTTTGATTAAAACTTTTTTATAGTATAGTTAATCTGATGATATGATGGATTAAAAATATAGGTTGAAGTTCTTAGAGGTATAATAAATATTACAGAATATTTTTTTAAGATTGAAACTCATGTTTAAGAATTTTTGAGTTAAACTCTAAATCTATATAGTTGAATTTATGTTGAATCTGAGATGTAGGGATGAACCTCTTATTATTAAATATTTATTTAAGTATGAGTAGGTATTTTTTGAGGTTATAGAAAGGTGACTTGAGGCTTCAGGATAATTCTAAAATTTTTAATTTATTTTTGGACGAATTTTTAAAATATAGAAGGATGAAATTGTGATACTAAAAGTGATTTGAGACTTAAAAATAGTTTATTAGGGTACGAGAATTTTAGAAAAAAATTTAAAAAGTTAAATGAGGTATAAATCTTAAATTAGTATTAATATGGATTATAGATCTAAGACTTTCTAACTTTTTAAATTAGAGTTATTTATTTTAATGTAAAATTAATATATAGTATTATGAAATAACTATGTAGATTGTGTTGACAAATATAGTGGTGAAAGAGGAGTTGTGAAGGGAAACTTGTTATTCAAGACACAAAGTAACCATTATTAATGTGTGGTGATGGGTGTGTTTGTGATTGGTTATGTGTTGTTTTGTTGTTTGAAAAAATTATGAATTATTGAAAATAAATATTGTTATATACTTGTTTGAAATTATTGCTAAGTGGGTCAAAAATTTATTTTTATTTATCATGATGAGATATTATTATTCAGATATATTTTGTTTAGATATTTAAATGATGCATGACTTGTCAGGGTATTTTAATATATGGTGTTATTGGGAAATTCTATTCGGTAATTATTACCACGTGGTAAGCCCTCATTGGACCCAATGAGTGGCGTGTTGCTTGGCCCTCATTCGGTTAATTATTACCACGTGGTTTGTAAATTTGAAGGTGTTACAATATGTGTAATTTATTCATAAATTTTTTCTTTATTTGTAAATTAATGTCTTGATTATTTAAATATTACTCTTATCATAGTCATATATAAATATTTTATATATTTTAATTAAATTATATTATTTTAATTATGATTAAATTAATTTCAATTCAATCACGGTTAAACTACAACTTAAAATTATTGTCCCAATTAGTTCACAGTTTTTAATAGCTTTTGGGTAAATTGTACTTTTCATTTTTATGAATATAAGAAAAATAGTCATCATTATATTATATAAAGAAAAATTATTTAATTTGAGTAAAATATTATTTTTTTAGAATTATTTTTCTTTAACTTTTTTATATTGCTTAACCCTTACACATGAGAAATTTTTACTCTAATTTATTCTTAATTTTTAACCAAATCTAGCATAGACAATAACCAAGTAATTATTTAAGATTATTATTTTATTTATTATTTTTATCTAGTAGTAGAGTTAAAAATTCATACATGCCTGAATTTTATTTTACTTTAAAATTAATTATCCAATTTTTAAAAAATATAAAATTAATTTTTTATACACAAATGATGTATAGGACTCAAAAATTTTTTTTTAAAAAAATTGGATCTTAAAAGACAAAAATCAATATTAAAATATATTTTAAATATTATCTTGATAAAAATATGAAAATTGACTATTTTTTATTATTTTAAAAAATAACTATAATAATATACTCAAATATATAGTATTTTAATATAAAAATTTAAAAATTAATTAATATTTATTATATTTTATATATTTTTAAAAATTTATTTTTTATTTGGATATTCGGGCTGCTCGAATAGGCCCAAACAATAAAAAATTAATATTTTTAGACTTTACTCTAAATTTTTTCGGGCTACATGCTGAGCCGTTTAACTTGACCTAAATTATTGACTCTATAAAAAACTATAAGTAAGGTTTTGATTAGGCCAAAGGCTCTCTTGCCTTAATGGCCTAACTCTACTTTCATTTAATAATTTATTTATAAAATAATATTAAAGATAGAGAGTGTTAAAAAAAATATTATAAAAATATCATTAATGAAACTTTACTTTTATCAAAAGGTCTTATAATTTTGGATTCATAAATTTTTTTTAAAAGTGTCTTATAATTTGAGCTAGAAGAAGTAATTTTTTTATATTCTTTTTTTTTTTTTAAAATGAATCAATAAAATTTCATGGATCAATGTTCTATTTTACATGAAAATTAATTTTTTGTTCAAAAATTATATTTTTCATAAATCAAACATATATAATTTTATATACTTTAATTAAATTATATTATTTCCCCGGTGACTAGTTTGGTAAGGTTATACCACTTTTCTTTTTTCAACCATTATACTCTCTCTGTTAAAAAATATTTTAAAGAGTTGAATGTTTAAAAATGTAAGGTATTGTTAGTTTTTTGAGGTGTAATCATTACATTTTTTTAAAAGTGCCCTTATTGATAATAATTTTATATTTATTATAAAATTTTTTATAGAAATAAATATAAAAAATAAAATTAATTTAAAAATAAATAACTATTTATTGAGAGGTAAAATTAAGTTAAAAATACTTTATATTTTTAAATAAAGATAATATTTAATTATCCTTTGAATTTTCAGTGGATTGAAAGTTAGCTAGGCACAACAATTCAAAAGTTGTGTGTGAATTAAAATTTATAAAATTGAAGTTTGAAAATTAAATTAAGATAAGAATTATCACCATGAGGTGATTTATATTTTGATATATTTTTTTAAATTTGTGTTTGAATATTTTTTGACACAAGTTATTTTGATAAATAAAGAAAAAAGTTAAAAAAAATTAGGTTTTTACGTAACCTCAATTTTAAATTAAAAGTCATTTCCCATCATTTTTTTTCTCAAACAAGATTAAAATATCTAATCTCAGATTCAAGATCCAAACCTCAGTTTGAGCTCCCAAATCAGGCTCGGATTTAGATCAAACATACCCAAAATACTACCGACATTGATATATTCGCAGTCTTCAATTTAATATAAAAATGATTTGACTAAATTCGGAGAAGATGGCTGGCTAAATGAGGACAGGACAGCATAGGCCCCTTGTAGTGCAACTTACGGCAAAAACAAGGACACGTGGCTATTTACTCAATTTCCATAAAAGGACACTCACGGAGATGTCCAATTCTTTTTCTTTTCCTTTTTTTCACTAAAACTTGGATTAGCTGGTCCCCTTCTTGGTCCGCCCAACCCACTTTTTAATTAATTAATTAATTTTTGAAATATAGGAAGTTTATAAATTTTGATAAAATATAAAAAAATTCTAACTCATTTTTCTTGGCTCAATAGAAGTTAATTCAATAACTTTAAATATTTTTTGAATTTAATATTTTAATATTTAAAAGCTTAACCCACCAAAAAAAAACAAAACAAAACTCTCATAATATATTTTTTTTCACTTATAATATTTCAATCTAAATTCAACTAGATGAAAATTTTCTTTTTGCGATGATGTTCTTTTTAAATCTCTTTTACTCAAGTGGGCTTATTTATTTAACACAGATTAATAAGTTTAAATAAATTATTAGAAAAACATAATTATTGATTTTTATAATTTTATCAAAAAAATTTTATTCCCTATAATTTGTTTTAGTAATTTTAATTTTTATAATACTTGTAATTTGACATATTTAAGGATTCGAGAAATAAATATTATCTAAGTTTATTGAAATTATCAAAATTAAAAATATAAAAAAATTAGAATAATTAAAAATAAAATTCAATAAAATTTTGACATCAATGATTTTATTTTTCTTAAATTATAAATGAAAAAGTATGAAAACAATTTGATAGCTTAAACAACATGTTGAAGAATTCAGTAAAAAAAGATTGAAGAATATTTTTTTAAATAAAGTATTTAAATTCTAATATAAAAATCATTTAATTATTCCTCACTTATAAAAGGGTTAATGTAGAAAAGTACTTAGTCTATTACTCTCCACTTTTTCCCAGAACGGTTCAACCATTTTTCTTTCACTCTGTCTCTCTACCTCTTAACACTGGCACTGCGGAGACCCAATTTTGTGCATAAAGCAGTGACAAATTGGTGCTTGCTCAAGGCGGGTCCGGTGGAATCGGCGGCGGCTACAGTTTTATTGAACGAAGTTATGGGAGGAGTAGCTCGAGTCAAATCAGAGCCAGTAACGGTGTCCGATGAGGACACTAGTCATTCGAACTCTGATGGGTACTGTGATGTTGAAGGTGAACTACTCGACGGCGTTTTCAGTGAGGATTCGGGAAGGAAGAGCTCGCAAGTGACGGGTGAGGGGTTTATTGAACCGGTTCACGTCAAGTTAGAGGAACCGGGTGAAGAGGTGGATGATGTCGATGGCGGTGTTGGAGTTAATGGATCGTCGTACTCGTCGCCGATCGACTTGCCGAAACCGATGGAAGGGTTGCACGAGCTTGGCCCGCCGCCGTTCCTCAAGAAGACTTTCGAGATGGTGGAGGACCCGATGACTGACCCGATTGTATCCTGGAGTAAAGCTCGTGATAGCTTCATCGTTTGGGATTCCCACGAATTTTCCAAAATTCTTCTCCCTAAGTACTTCAAACATAGCAATTTCTCGAGCTTTATTCGCCAGCTTAATACATACGTGAGTCATACAACCTAGTTTCTCTTGTTCAATAGTTCAAATATTTCTTGCTCTCCAGTTGAAGCTAGGAGAATACTTTCTGTGCCCATGGTCGTAACTTCTGTAATGTCTCTTTTGTGCGAAGGTTCTTTCTACACAAAAATTCTTTGGGTTTCATGCGTGTATTTTTCTATGGATGATTATTGTACTACGTGATCCACAAAACTCGAGATTTTGTTCTCCTTGAACTTCGTATAAATTTTTGGGAAGAAAAAGTAATTATGTGTGCTAAATTTTTTGTTGCAGATGTTAAATTTACTGCTCATGTTTATTTTCTATATTTTTTTCTGTCTTGGTTTAAAGTTTACCATCAATAACACATGGTCACTTTATATATTGTTTTACTAATTAAACTTTACGGCATTTTTCTTGATGAATCCTGGTGCTGTCTAGTCATTAAACTGTCATGCGAGTACAGGGATTTCGGAAGATTGATTCAGATCGTTGGGAGTTTGCGAACGAAGGATTTCAGGGTGGAAAGAAGCATTTGCTAAAGAACATCAGGAGAAGAAGCAAGTATAACAAACTGCAGCAAGGAGGAGCATTGACTTCCATGAAACCTGGCCTGGAGGCTGAAGTTGAGAGACTGAGGAAGGATCAGAACATACTGAAAGTTGAAATTCTGAAGCTGAGACAGCAACAAGAGACTTCACGGGTTCAGCTTGTGGACGTTCAAGAACGAGTTCGGTCTGCTGAGTTGAAGCAGTGCCAGATGATTTATTTCCTGACCAAAATGGCCAGAAGACCAACATTGGTTCAGCAGTTAATCGAGAAGGTAAAGCGTAAAAGAGAGCTCAGTGGGGGTGAGATCGGTAAGAGACCCAGATTGCTTGGAACCCATTGCCCTGTCGGCCTCCCTAAGACCATGGACACCATTCCTGATGTTGATTATAGACAAGGTTATAAGGACTTGGCTTCATTGCAATCAGAGCTCAATGGACTCTTGTCTGAAACAGTAAACAATAGCAGAACGCAGCCTGCAGCCCCTTTTCCTCTGAAAGATGAACTATGCAGTTCTATACAGGGATTAAGTACCGATAATTCAAGGGCAAGCGCTACCCAAGCATCGTCTGCAGCCTGCTGTATGGTGTCCGAAAAACTGATGGAAGAGAACTTTGTTGTTGATGAAGGGCTTGATGTGAATGATTCAAATATCTATCTTGAATTGGTGGATTTGATCAGCAAACCAGCTGATTGGGCTGGATCCGCAGGTGGATTGGTGGGGCAAACTGGTTGTATGTGATCGATTCCCATGAAAAGGTAAAGTGTAAATCATTAAGTGATAGCCTATGGATACTTTTAATACCATCTTTAATACATAATATTTTGTGTTTTATTTGAGCTTAAAGTATGGATATATACTGTTTTGAAATAATTTTAAACATGAATTGATCTACCACTTGAACAGAAGGCTCTACGTGAACTCAAGAAGATTAAGCTAGCAAGTAATGATTCATAATTACAAAATTTTTTCTCATTGTTGACATTGCTTGCGTGCATTTTCAGGTTGCAAGAGTGAGTCCACCCTTCACATAGATGCTTCTGCTGCAACAGCAATGACGATGAACAAATTGTATTTAGGCTCTTCAGGTCTAACTTGAAAACAGAGAACCCAGGTTGTTCTCACCAGTGTACATGATATAGAAAGAAACTGCGTGTTTCTTCTTTTGGCTGGATCCAAATGTGAATATTTTCTTATGTTCCTCTTACATCTTTCACATGTTAATTTTCATAGTTCCCTACTGTGATGGTAAATTTTGGTTTTTCCTTTTTTTGTACAAAGTCCTGTATCAGCCAGTTCTCAAAACTGAACCTTTTGTTACGACACAACTTATTGTAATATGATATCACTATCACTTAGGTTTATGGCTCGTGTGCTGCTCCTGCTTTGTTTATTTTGATTCACTTCTTTAAATATTATGAATGTATGATTCTGGTTTAAATTCTGTTCTGAAGTGTTTCACATCATCATAGAAATTTCATCAAGTTACATTTCTTAGTTAAGCTTTATACTACAGATTTCTATCCACTTATTTCTCGTCAATCTCTATAAAAATCATGAAAGGAAAAATTATTTTAAAGTCACGAATATAATTCATTTCAAATTGAGTTTAGTCTTCATATATATATATATATATATATTTGCTATTCTTGACTTCAAAATTATTTAGTAAAAGACGTGACATTACTTAGCCTATTGTAGTTTTTATTTTATTTTAACAGAAGATGTCAAATTGTTAATATGTTAATCATTAAATAATTTTTATAAGAAATCAATGACATATAAAATAATAAGACTTAATAAATATAAACTATTCTAAATTACTTGTTTTTTTATTTATGTTAATTATTTAAACTATTTATTTTATTGATAGTTGTAGTATGTCAGCCAGCATTTAAAAAATACTCCCTTCGATTCTTATTACAACATACTTTTAATCATTTCATCTATATTAAAAAAGTATTTTTTTATATTAAAAAAATAAGAGGTAATTTTATTTTTATTTTTAATTTTAAATAATAATACAAACATATTTCATGCTAATTAGGAAGCAGTAAATTAAAAAAAGTCATTTAATTGTTATATTTTAGATGAAAATTACTTTTAAAAAAGTGTTTTATAAATAGGATAGGAGGGAGTATATATGCAAAATATAAGTTAACCGTTTGGAAAATACACTATCGTATGAAATGAAAGAAATAAAAAATATATTGGCGACATGATTTGAGTATGAATACGAAAAAACACTGCTTTGAGAGTTATCCCGATCTAATAATATTTGAATTTTGTTTAACCTTATGATCATGTAAATAAATAAATGAAAAATGGGTCGATCAATTATTTTGAAAAAGAAAATGTGAAAGAAGAGTGACACTTATCATAAAGTGGGTCCCAGAGGGGGACTAAGGAGACCTAAAAGCAATTAGAAATGAGGCCACTTGGAGAAAGGAAGAGGATGAAGGGACCCCAATACCATTATCTTAAAGTGGTACTCTTCATCTGTTTCCCAGCTTCGAACACCTCATTGCAATCCAAATGTTGATAAGGACACCATACATCAAACATCACAACAACCTCTCCTTCATTTTGCGTCTATTGTCTTGCCACGTGTTCGACACCAAATCTTTATGCCCTTTCTCTCCTCTTTTTTTATTCGCCTGACTTGCTTCCCCCCCCCCCCAAAATAGCACATGGTATTCACCCAGGTTAGAACTGGCGACAGCGCTTAAGTTCAGAGCACTTTAATGAGATCTAAATTAATCTGAATTAATTTAAATTAAATTTTTTTGGAGTTGAAAATTTTATTAGAAATATTGCTGCATTCCCAAATTTTAAACTTAGAACTTCTTTAGTTGATATTCTGAAAAATTTAGTGAAATTATTACAACTTGCCCAAACTATCATGAATTCCCGTCATGTCAGGTTATTGTTAGTAACAATGGCTTCACAAGTAACTTAAAAATGTCTTAAACATATTTTTTTTAATCTGATTACATATTTTAAAATTCAAACTTGAGATATTATGATAAGTTGATTCAATTTTTTTGATTAATTGAACCAAGTTAACTTTTTAAACTTTTTTTTTGAGACATTTACACGAATTTGGACTTATAGACTTTGTCCTAAAGCAGTTATTAATTATTACAATAAAACTACCGCTTCTTAAATTTATTATAGATATTTTTTTTATTGCATATTGATCAAACACATAAATAACACATAAGTTTTGAATAACACATAAGTTTTGAGTAATGCATAGAAATGTTGAATATGAACAGAATTCATGAAGGAATGGGTTACCTAATTAATAAAAATATTTTATCACTGGCGGATCCGAAAATTTTTGGCAGAGGCAATATTTAAGCTAAATGTAAATTTTAATATTTTTAAAGAAAACATAATTTTAAATATTAATAAAAGAAATATATAAATAAATTATATGAAAAGTTTAAAAATATATACTCTATCTCAAATTATAAGACATTTTAGGTAACATCTCACTTATCAATAAACATCATTAAATATACTTAACAATTTTTTTTTTAAATATAAACTTTCAAAAATACCTATTATTTAATATATTGAAAAGAGAAGGGACAAAAATTAATTATAGAGAGAGAAAAAATAATATTAAAATTAACTCATTTAATGAAACGTTAATTTATCTAAGGTATATTATATTTTGAAACATAGAAACTTTTTTGAAAGTGCCCTATAATTTAAAATAGAAGGAGTATTAGCTTCATTTGTATCGTAAACTTATTTTTATAATAAGTATAAGAGTAAAGAATACTTAAGTGTGTATACTTGATAATTTTAATGAGAGTACGGGGTAATTGAGTTTTTAAGGGGGCAATTATAATTTTAGAGAAGGCAAGTGTAATCTTAACTAAAAATCAAATGCAATTTTTGCTTTTTTTGGTAAGGACAATTGCCCCATCCATGCTGGATGCGTCCCTGTATTTTATCATGTTTTTTATTTTAAAAATAAATAAATAATCATGAGATAATACTAATTTTTTTTTTTGCCAGAAGGAATTCACTGAAATAAAGTAAAAGCAGTACAAGTTGGGGGTAATTTGACAACTTGCAGTCAGCTCAATTCACAAGAGATATAAAAGCTTAGACTCAAATCAAATCTTCCTTATATATATATAAAAAAAAAAAGTATTATGATTAACAAAGAATAATTAAAGAGACGAGATTAAGTTTACCAAATGTTAACAAAGAATAGTTAGAGATGAGATGAAGCCAAAGTCATACTCAGCCGATATGGTAACAGTCACCTGATTTTGGGTTTTGTCTGATTCGTTTCAGTCCTTTTCCATAATTATACGTCTAATCATGACATTATGTCCCAATATTTAAAAGGTTTCACCGTCAAACACTAAAAAAAAAAAAAATTAAGGAAAAAAAAAAATAAAAGCATTATCACTGCATAGAGCATTGAATAATGCTTTTATTCCAAAAGAGATTAGAAAGATAAACTCATAAAAGTAACTAGGAAATTAGATTAGATTCATTTCATCCGGAAGCTCTCTATCTCTTTGTTCCTTTCAATTTCAAGCACTCTTCTCTCATTCACTGTATGTTTTTTGTATATTGTCATTCGCATGTCAGTTGAGCATAGTAGATCTTAAATTTGAAAATTGTTAATGAAAAATATCATATCGAGAATTTGATATAGTTTCTTTTTTTTTTTATGATCTAATTGTCCAAATTAAAATTATTTTTTTAGCACAAGAAGTAGATCTCATAGATAGTAGGGATTATCTCTCCCAAAAAAAATGAGATAAACGTTTGACCCTATATAAATAAGTCGTTATATGTAAAACTTTTAATTTTTTAAATTTATCATAATTATTAAATTGATCTCTTAAGTTTAATTTTTATTGATTTAGTTTTTTTTTATTTTGTTAAATTATCATATTAATTTTTTAAGTTTTAAAACACAAATTAATTTTTAAATTAATTTAATGTGTCAAGTATATTAATAACTTAACACGTATATGTAATTAAATAAGAACATTAATCCTCAAATCAATTTAATTTTTATCAATATAATTCATTATATTACATTTTATTCTTTTTTAAAAAATTATTTTATTTTTCTGTCTAAATAATTGCTCCCTCCGTTCAAAAATGTATGACATTTTTAAGGAGTTAGATGTTAAAAAATATAAGGCATTTTTAATCTTTCAAGGTATAATAATTTTTTTTTAAAATACTTCTATTGATAATGACTTTATATTTATTGTAGAGCATTTAATAAAAATAAATGTAAAAAAATAGAGTTAGTTTGAAAGCAATAAACTATATTATTGAGGAGTGCAATTTAATTAAAAATACCTTATATTTTTTAATGAAGGGAGTATTTTTTTTGTAATTTACATAGTTACAATTAATATTTCATTATCTATTTTAGTAGATTTAACAATGCTACCTTTTCTTTCAACAATAAAAATCAAATTGAGACAAATTTAAGAGACTATATTAATATAAATTAAACTCAAAATATCAAATTAATAACTAAAATAAACTTAAAGGATTAAAAGTTTTTTTATTCTTTATATATATAATAGTTAATATTTGAACTCTCAATTATTTATTAGCATGATGCAACAACAAAAAGACGAATTTTTTCTTTTTATATATAACAAAAAGATGAATTCTAGCATCACGTAAGGTTATGTTGAACCAAGAAGAATGAAGGAGAAGGAGAAGGAGACTGATTTAAAACAAAAAAAAAATAAAAATTGAACCTTTAATTTCTCTTGATTTGAATCTAAATGTAAACCTTCTTTGATTCGTTTCCCTTTTGAAGTTTCATTTTTCTCGATTCAAACACACATCTAATGTTGAGTCAAGTTCATTCATGGGGTTCCTCCCAACCATTCCTATTGATGCTGAAGAAGATGATGATGAGACTGCAGATTTATCAAACTCTTGCTTGTCCTCATTGAAAGCCTTACTCAGAACTTCTTGCAGCTGCATATATCTTCTTCTCTTGGCTTGTCTTTCTTCTGGAGTGTCGTTACCCATGTATGCAATCTGTGACAGGTTATTAGTATCCATGATCTTGTTCAGAACTTCCGAACACCGAGGAAAGAATCGCTTCCCTAACTCAACTGCGCAATCAAAAAGCACCAAAGATTATGATACACTACAAGAACAATAATTCTTGTCCACTAAGAGAGATTGACTGAATATACTGTATAATGTAATTGAACTCTGTCAATAACACTATCGACATAGTTCAGATATCGCATAGAACCCTATTTAGTCCTTGAAAGATTAGATACTTCCAAGATCAGTTTAGTACTAAAAAAGATCGGTTTTGACTATCATGGAAGATGGTAATGATACCATTATAGTGCCTTAAAAGGGTGAATTTGAACTAATTGATGTTGACACCATCTTTCCAAGACATAAATCGGTTTTTCCTTTTAGATTTTTCAAGTGAAAAAGTTCTCTTAGAGGAAATTTTGTATCAAAACACATTTCTTTCCTGAAGATACAAATCATTTAGTGGACATGATTTGCTTGCCTCTTCCAAGAACAGCGTTGACAACCAAAATGAAAAGTAAACTACAATTTCAGTCCTTAAAAACCATGATTTACATCAGTTTAGTACCCCAAAGAATATGTATCTCAATTCATCACATCGACCTTGAATTTTGACCCAATGAAGAAGGAACATTCAGTTCTCTAACGATTTCCATCCACTTATGACTTAATCATTCAACAGTCAAAGTAATTTTTTTTATTAATAATTTGAAGTAAAACTATCATTCAAGCCTTCAAGGACCAAAACCTTTATATCTAATTTATCAATGCAATAAATTATATATGTGGATCATCAATTACCAGATCTAGAGAGTACTCTCATCCTGGCCAGATGCTCCTCCTTTATTTTGAAAGGTGCCTCGTTCAAATCCACAGCGTTCCTCTGAGTATTAGTACTTCCATTTTGAGATATATCTGAAAATGGACAGGTTCCATCAATTTGAACGATGTCCAACACAACTTTGGCTTCCATGGGAAACAATAGCTTCGCCAGTCCGACTGAAAAAAGAATTTATCATCAGCAAATCATAATAATTTGAGGCTATTTGAATTTAAATATCTTGGAAGTTTCACTTTCCTATAAGCCATGTGAACAAATAAATGGAATGCCACTCCAGTTGAGAACTCCTTTCCTTCTTCTATTACTAAAGAAACAGACAATGCATTGATTTCAACTGTAAACTTAGTGAACAATATGCATGCGTGTTCATTGTGAATCATACTATGGTGCAGAACCAAGAAAAGAACACACACAGTAATACTCTAACTAAACTATCAGATTTATTGATAACAATAAGAAAAAAGGTAACAGCCATAAACAGACACAGTCTTAGGCTCAAAATGCTTTGAAAAGTTTAAAAGGCTTCATTCAAATCACTGATTGAAACCTAATTCCCAAACAAAAATATCCTACTTAATGAAGCTATAATGCAAAACCTATTAGAGAGACATTAGCATCACACTAAGATTCTCTCTGCATTAATTGGATACTGCAACTGATTGAATTATTTTACAATAGTAGTTTCCAGGACACTTCAAAAGTCTAACCATTATTATTACTATAAGAAGCAAACAATTCTGCATCTCAGACTAAGAGATAGACCACTTTCTAATTCTGCTATATTTCTAATTGTCTTCATACATAGACGAAAAACAAAAGAATGAAGTTCACTACACTTAATGGCAATTGGCAGCAGTTTAATGTTATTAAATGGAAACTATTTTTCCAACACTTCCAGAGTAATTTGGTTGACAGAAGCTGCACTAAAATTAAATATAACTAAACTTGATCCTACAACTCTGATTCTACATGAAACTTCTCATAAAGTATTACGAGACATTTGCAAGAAAAATGCAGAGAGTTTGGACTTGTGAATAAATACCTCTGTTTTCAAGGTACAACAGTTTCATACGCAAATCATCCCCTGCCATAGCAAGTGAAAAAGACGCCTCCCCAAGTAAAGGCTCTCTTCTCTCAGCTTGTTCTAATATCTCTATGCATAATCTGTCCCTGGAAGATGCCTTTCCTTCCTCAGCACTGTAATAATCCACGGCCTTAGTGAGACGCTTTGAAATTTGAAGGGCTTTCTTACCATCCAAAGTGAGATCAGAAGGCTGGGCTCCCTTTGTCAAAAGTGACACTATAAGCTTAGGCTCCTTCCTCATTGCAGCCACATGAAGCACACTACATCCCCTAGGATTTTTACCATTAACATCAGCAAGTCCAAGATCAAGAAGCTCGGTTGTGATCTTGGTATCACAGTATGCAACAGCATAGTGAAGGGCATAGGCATCATCTAGATTGGTATGTCCCTCTCTCAAGAGCAACCTGACTAACTCAACATCATCAGAATCAAGAGCCCTATGTATTCTCTTCACATATTTATCTGGCAAACAGATGTTCTTGGGCTTGTCTGAGCCTAGTTCTATACGTTTATCAATAATTTGTTTCACAATATGCTGTGGCAGAGCTTTTTCAAGGGTAATGACATCAATATCAGACTTAACAATCAGCTCAGTACACCTTCCTAATAGTGTCTCACAGGATTTACCGCATATATTTGCAACAGAAAGAACCCAACAGAATTTCATCTGCTGCTATCTTGTCAAGAATTTGTAGCAGATGCCTCTACAAAGCAAACAATCCCACCAGTCAGGTATTTAGGATATAAATTTACAGTAAAGTTGCAGAATAGCAAATAAAGCGCATATTTCCTTGAAAGATAGTTGCACAAGATTTCACCATGGTAGCGACAATAAACTGTTATCTGAAATATACAATGCCAATATGCCATGTCGGCTATCAAACACTGGAAACATATTAGACACCATAAGTTTCAATGAGAATTGGGAATCTTACAGAAAACTGTATTGCTCTTACCTGATAAAGATCAACCAACTCAGATATTTCAAACGCAGACGAAGCATAGAGCAATTTAGCCATGAATTCCACAGCAGGTCGACACCCAAGATGGGAGCAATCATCGTCCACACACACACAAATACCTTTGGGCCACGACCTTACTTTGCCACTATACAAATAACTCACAACAACCACAATCACGTCGAACCCAATCTCATAATCCTTAGCCAATTCCTTCAATTCCAACTTCACCCCATCCCGCTCCTTCCCCGACAACACGTTCTTGAAGAAAGGGCTCCTCGCGGCCAGAATGCAGCGGTGAACCGGAACTTCCCGACCGTCGCCAAGAACGATTCTGGCGTCCGCAAAGAAGTCGTCGGATTCCGAGGCTTCGAAGATTGACTCGAGGTTGTCGGAGAGCCGCTTCAGGGCTGCGACGTCTGGAGGAAGTGAAGCTTCTGGGGTGAAATGGGTTTGGGAGCTGCTGGCTAAATAGCAAACTCCGCTTCCATTATTGCTGATCTCGTTGGAATCGGAAATCGTGATTCTAAACTCCATAATCAGAGATCAAAGTTGAGAATCAAGCATATGCGTGTCGTTTAAATAGGAGCGTGATGGTGATACCGTGATAGTGATGATGATGATGATGCATATCCAAAAGGCCTGAAATTGAGGGATGCCATGGAATTACAGAGAGAATAGAAGGTCGGAATAGAGATTGCATGATGGAGAAGCATGAACATGGGTGACGTCGAGCTGAAGGAGCTTAAAGACGAGGGCATTAAAAGCAAAGTGTTAAATTGTAAATTTGTCCGTACTTCTGACCACTACAAAGATTCTACCGAATCGCCATTTGCTGTTTCTTTTATTGGCAGACAATTTTGAAAAATTACATTCTAGGCCCTAGTTTTCACAATTTAATTTTTTCCCGATAAGTTCAGAATTTTAAATTTTTTAAAAAAGGTGATCAAAGCAGCCCTTAGTTTTCACTTTTGAGAAGGAATCACTGTTAAATTATAAAAAATTAATCCAATGAAAATTAAGTTTCTAGTACTAAAACATTTTTAAAAATAAATTTAAAATATGAATTTAGACAATTATTCAAAAATTTTATTACAAATAAAATATATGATTTTTAGATATAATTGTCAATTTATAATCTAAATTTTTACTCATAATTGTGTGAATCTGTATTTATAATTTATTTTTAAAAAATTACAATGTAAATGTCATTAAATTGGTGTTTTGAAATTTAAACATCATTCCCTTGATTCAATCGATAAAGATTTAATTCATAACTTACAAATTATAAAATTATGGACTCATATTTCATTATTCATGTAAAGATTTTATTGATGGATAAGTTCATTATATCTTATATTCTTATTAAATTTTATTATTAACACTGCCATTGATTTTTATCTTTGTAATCTGCACCATTCTAATAGTTGGAGAAAATTCCTAAAGTTAAATAATGGAAAATAAAAATAGAAAAGTTAGATTGTATCATGTTTATTATATCTCATTTAAATACCACTATTCAATATAAAATATATAAAAAATCATATTCATAGATCATTCCACTAGTCAATAATAGGGGCAGGGGCAACAGACAATTCAATGGGCCATGGCACATTGTATTGTTCATTGAGAAGGGAGATAACGTAATTAATTACTAATGACAATGTTCGTGTGGTCATGCTTCATTACGGTTGCGGCTGTTCCCCGCGTCTCCATGTCCATTAAACACGTTCATTCGTGTTCTTAATATTATTTGACTTTTTCCGATGTATATATATATATATATATATAGCCTTGCTTTGATTTTACAATGACGTCTTTATTTTTTTAATTTATTTATTTAGATACATGGTCAACATAATTTTATCAACTTTTTGGATCTATGTATTCTATCTTTTGTGAACATATATAAATCAGTTAAAATGATTATTGTCGATGGCAAGTTATTCTAATACTAACGTTACTTTTTATGCTCGAAAGATTAATGTCATCATTAATATGTCTGTGTTCAATTTGTTTGTAACAAAAAATTTAAGATAATTATATATGACAATTCACATATAGTATATCAAGTATAACTTAATCACAACCATATTTAAAAAGACATTTATTTCTTAATTTTTACATGTCATCTTAACATAGGAATCATGTTAATTTTTTCTGTGTTGTTCCAATTTTATCTGTTGTCCTTTAAGGGACAAAATTTTACTATAATGTGCCAGCTTTGATGATTAACATGGTTTACTAATACTAATTACAAAGTAATCATATTTGTTTTATTTTAATTGCATTTTTAAGAAAAATACTAAATTAATTACCCAATTCATGAGCTTGTTTAATTTCTTTCCATTGAAAATTATAGAATATGAGTTTTAAATTATTATAATGTCAACGGTTAGTTGTGTCAATGGCAATACTATTTCCCTCGTTTAAAAAGAAACATTTGAATTTATCGTTAACATGTTTATGAGCTTGCACGTGTGTGTCCTCTTTCTTACGTGGTGAAGATATAAGCCAAGCGTAAAATTTTTGGCCCAAAAAAAAAAAACCTTCATAATGAAACAATTGATATATTTATTAATTCTGAGAATTTAATATTTTAGGAATCAATTATTCAACTTAGCTTTGGTTAGGTGCGCCTTCACTAAGAAGGCAGTTCAAGTCCCAACGCATCCAGCTGAGACAAAAGAAAGTTGGAGCTAGTCAAGCGTTCCTGTGAGATGCTCAAATTGCAATTTTTTTTTTTTTCATCTTTTCTGATATGCTCCATCTCCAGATTTTCGTTCAAAGATTATCTTTGGACAAAAATTTCATTTGGCTCTTAGGAAATAATCGAGTGCACTCGGCTAAGCTTAGAGAAAGAAGAGACCTATCAAGCTCAAGTGCATGTTCAGTCGGATGCAACAAAGAAGAGACAGCAATGCACATTGTCAGGGACTGCAAAATTGCAAGAGACGCATGGAGAAAGATTATCGAACCAGATCAATGGAGCAATTTTATGCAGCAATACTATCTTGACTGGATTCGGTGGAACTCAAAAAATGATCCCGGCATGGTTTCTACAAAAAAAGTACCATGGACCACTACATTTGCATACATCTGTTGGGAACTATGGACCAATAGATGCACAAATTTATTTGGAGATGAAGAACCGAAGGTGCAAATTGAAACAAACAAATGTCTCATGAAAGCTGTAATTGATTTGAATTGGATGAATAGAATGAATACAGAAAACTTCACTAGCAAGCCAGTTGATAAATGGCATCCTCCAGCCAAAGGTTTTGTTAGACTCTGCATGTCAACGGCTCAGTTCATGCTAATAGGCTTGCCACTTGTGGAGGAACGATGACAGATAAAAATAGCTACTGGGCTACAAGATTTTGTAGCAGAATTGGGCAACTCCCATCAGTGCTAGCGAAAATTATGGGAATCATAACAGTATGGGAAGTTTGCTGGTTGAAAGATTTCAAGGAAGTAGAATTTTATTCTGATTGTGTGGAAGCCACTAACCTCATAAATAGAGGACATAATAATAACCACCCTTTTCATGACATTTTATCCTATATTGTTAGTCTTTTGAATAGAAATTAGTTTGTATCCGTTAGCTTTGTTTATAGAGACATCCTTAGTGTTGCTCACAAACTTGTTAGAAAAGCTCATTTCGAGGAGAGTTGTTTTTGTATCTTTAATCATTCACCACCTTAGACTGATATAAGGGGTGTATGATGATTGATTTTGACTCTTTTATAGTTTGTTTGTAGTTCCTGTTTTTCTCCCTTTAGAATAGTATTCAGTTTCACTGAGAAAAAAAATTGCAATTTATTGGGATTGAAAAAATTATTTTTTAAAAGTAAAACTATAAAAAAAATTGTTTTTTCTTTTATAAAATTTTATCATTCCGTCGACCGCAGTATGAATCCAATCCAGATTCATGTCCGACACAATAGACAAAGGGAGCCCAAAAAGTTAGATTTTGGATTTTTGTGACATGTTATCGCAATTTGGAAGCTAATTTTCAGGCACCAAGTTGTGGGATTTCAACTCACAATTCATTCGCATGAGAGTGTTTTTTTCCCCCTTGTTCTTCCATAAATGCCACAGGAATGGAAGCTACTTCAAATCTTATATGATGTATCAATGATTCCTCAAGAAAAGTATTGCATGAGCATAGAAAAGTGATTCCATCACAGCTACTTAATTAATCCTTAAGCATCAAAGAGATTTTTCTTGAGAAAAGATGCCCATCAAGTGACGCTTTAAATAACCTTTCATTATTCACGTGATGTGACGTGATCATACTCTCATTTGAACCTTCGACGCAAAGGTCCAATTGCCAATATCTCACGGTGGAAATTAACTTTATAAGAAATCAATTAAAGGATTAAAAAATTAAATTAAATTTTTTAATAAAAAAATTAAGTAAGTTGAATTTAAAAACTTACTAAAATTAAGACATACTTTTAAACTTTGAGATAATTAATTCACTAATAAAGTCCTACTTTTAAACTCTGAGATAATTAATTCACTAATAAAGTCCTTATATTGATAATAGGATTTGATAGTATAATTTTGTGAATTAAGAACTACATCTTAATCAATTAACAATCATACGAACATTTATTAGTAAATTAAATTTAAATAAGAATTAAAAGATTTGAAAATTTAAAATAAGAATTGAATATCCTTTAGTAAATTGATCTAAAAAATTACTATTCTTGTTCTATAATTTGCAATTATCAAAATAAACATTTACATGTATAATTCCCTGTTTTGTAAAAGAAAAACTTATCAAACATATTACCATTTCCAATTATTTGCTATACTCTCATATCCTTATTTGCAATTTTCAAAACAAAAAATTATAAGCAATAATCATTAACTTTGGAAGGAAAATGATTTCTAAATAATGTTATATTTGACAAATTTTTCCTTTTCAAATTAGCTAATGTCTCTTTTGCAAATTTTTGTTTTGAGAGTTGTAAATCATAAAATGAGGGTAGTAAACTCATAAACTAATTCACTAAAAGACCCTTGATGTCCATATCTTAATCTTTATTTAACTTTTTTTTTAATCTCCCATTGTCCTTAACTATACTAGCAATTTGAATGGTTTTGAGAGAATTCAAACTTGTATCCATAGGTGAGACAAGAGATTCTATCTGTATAAATGGATATTTTTTTTGCTCAAGAATGCTCCTCTAATCCCATTTACAATTTATTATTTTTTATATTCATCTTTTATCTTTTTATTTTTATTAAATGCTAGAAAAAATTATTAAAAATAAGTTTTCATCCTTATTAAAGGTAGAGGTAAAAATTTATTAAATTTTAAGATAAATTTAATAAAATTTAAATTTTTTTTATTCTAATAAAATATGTTGGATGTAATTTATAAATAGATTCAGGGAGAATATGTGAATCTTTTTTTTTTTTTTTGGTTGATACAAGCATATGGATGCTTTAACCACTTGTCCAACCCGCGTGTACATAATTGATAGAGAAATATGTGCAAGCCTTCTCAAGAAAGACCATTTTTATGAGGCCCTTGTAAGACTTAATTGGAACTAAAGAGAATATTTCATTGAACAAAAAAAAATTAAATAAATTTTTACTTATTTACCTCTGTCTGGATCAGTTTTAGTTGATTTGGTTTAGTTTAATCCATTTGAATCGATTTTTACTACATATAAAATAGATTAATGAAAATTATGGCCTTGATCAAAATGAGTTAATTAGGGGTGTTAGTGTTATTTCGATCCACTGATTGGTTGCAGGAGTAGCCCCACATTGAGCCAGCTTAGGCTTCTCTTTCTTCAAAGTAAAATGGAGTGCCATAAATTAGACATCAGGTTGATCATCCTCAATAGTTTAGCCTTTGTACAAGAGAAACTATTGTAGAGGGTTGTCATGTTTGTCACTTTGAATAGTACAATTTATTTCAAAGTTTATCATATATATTGATGTTTAAAATAAATAAAACGAATTATTTTGTAATTATAGTTAAAAAAATTAAATGCACTTTATAAATTGTAAGGATGCATGAGAAACCAAGGATGGCATTGGCATGTCAACAATATTTACAATCACAGAATCTTTTTTTTTTATTTTTGTTTGCTTTTATCAGCACAATATCTGATTCTTCATGTGCACAATCTCCCAACAAAATTATGCTAGATTAAAATATGAGTCAAACCAAATGCCTCTTATGTATTAGGAAGGATGAAATTATGCAATTGTGCTATGAAAAGAGACATTACAATCCCCTCCAAACGATACAAATTGATATCTCCACCCCTCAATTCTCTACTTTTCCCCCTTGGCCATCTGTGTATTTAATCTTTCTCAAAAATAAAAAATGAAAATAAAATAAAGAGGTGGGGTTTGGGAAGGAAGATATACATACTGAAAAAATATACGCATGTATTTACTACTCACGTTATTCACACAGGTCTCATCCCAACGGTCAAACTGAATGCTCATACTTTCCTTCAGAAGAGAGATAAGAACACAGTCATGTTTCTTTCTTGGGATGGATAGCTTGGACTACGGCTTCAATTTCTTCTTTTACTCTTTCAAACACATTGGGAGCTTTAACTTCATTGTTAGGGGTATTCTCGTCAATATGATCGCTCAACCCATGAGTTTCTTTGTGATGATGGTGAGGTGACTTGTCATGGTGGAAAATAGCATCGATTTCTTCCTTTGCTCTCACAAAAATGTTTGCTTTCTTTGCATTCTTTTCTGCCAACAACAAAGCAATCCAAAGAGTTTTGGGCCACTCAGAGACTTGCAGAAGCCTTCAGCAATTAAAGTAGCTGATACAGTGATTTTCACAGTCAAACGCAAGTTTTTTCTTTTGAAGGGAAACAAAATTTAAGAATAACCTAATCTAAGTAGAAGTATGTCCTTCTTATTTAGTGAAAGTGGGGCCCAACTACTTATTAGCATTTCCACAGCAATTTAACACAAAACTGAAGGAAAATTAAGAAATAACTTGCATGGTTTTTGGTAAATAAAGAGTGTAAGGCATTTATCACTACCAAAAATAGTAAGCCTTATCTCACGAGATGGGATTGACTACATGAATTGCATGACGACATTATACTCTATCATCAATCAAAATTTTAAGAATATTATTAATCAAAAAGTCTCATTCAACAACTTCCATAAGTGTTTACTTTAATCTTTCTCTATCTTTCTTTATAGTGCTCAAGGCTATCTATTCCAATGCTTTTCACTTTTCTCGTATATGTTCATTTCATATTTTATCTTTTCGTGTATGTTCACACATTCATTTTAACGTTTTTATTTTTGCTACTCCAATTTAATGTTCCTGTTATCCTTTAAAGCACAATATTCACTATCATATAATATGACAGATGTTATATCAATTTGATGAAAGTTCTTTTAAGTTCATTAAGTAACTCTCGATCATGTACTTGTCCTTTTAAGTGTAAGGAACCGAAAGGAAACAAAAGAAACAAAGGAAAAAAGGACAAGAAAAGAAACAGTGAAACCGCAGGTGTATACTGTACAGTATTTCCATGACTATACGTATATTTTGTTAATCAAACAGGACACTAACATCATAATAATCATACATAACTTCCACAGAAGAAAATTCCCAAATAAATACAACACCAACTCATTGCCTTTCAAGTTTCAACATCAAAGAACCACTCTCAGAAGGGCTAACATCATCTACTGAAGCGTTCTCTTTGTCGTTTTTAGTTTTCAGTCCATGAGTTTCTTCATGATGGGAGTCTGATTTTTTGTGATGCATGATTGCCTCGAATTCTTCCTTTGCTCTTTCAAGCAAATTGGGTGCTTTTACTCCCTTTTCACCTGTCAGCAGATAGAAAAACATCCAAACAGATAGGTAATTAGGTATTCATGTGGAGTCAAATTTTCTTGTTCCTGAATGAAAACATGAACATGTCGCATTGTTGCTATAGATTTTAATCCAATTAAAAATCAGATTCATTGTCTCTTCAAATCAGAGACAGACCATTTATTACAGCACGAGTAAAAACCTAACCCTTCAATATCCTATTCCCTACATGATTGAACAGACAGGGCCCACCCGCCACGGCAATAAAATCAAAACGAGAAACATAATTCAAAATGCAGCCCCTCCCTCTCTATGTGCCAATCTCTCTTCAAATTTGCATGACAAATTTCATTTCATTTTTTAGATGAGCAAAACACAAGAAACAGTCGTTCAGGATTAAATACTCCGGAAATATAAACAGGTATGTACGAAATACAAGCAATCGCACACCAAACTAATGCCCATTTTATTTCAAATCGTAATCAATCGTAAATTGAGAATCTATTCGCCATGATCGTACCCCAGGCAGAGTTTGTTGGACTGGATTTAGAATCGGCCATGGAGAGTTTATGGCTGGCTCAGGAGAAAAGTAAGGGAAGGAATATGCGACTTTTGAATCCTGCGCAACTTAAATACAGCGATGGAATCATGCAATGGTTCGAGACAGATCAGAGAGAGTTGTCATGAACGGGCGAGAGAATAAGATCGCAACGTTCACTGATTGAGACAGCGATACAGTGCGTGTTCTTTATGTTTCTCAGTTGACACTTGACAGGGTGGGTAATGTAGAAGAATGTGCATGTTATAATTTTAAAAATACATAACTTTAAATTTATATATTTTATTTAAGTTTTAGTACAAGTTTTTGCACGTTTATTTCATGTTTTATTTGTTTTTTAATGTTCTAAATCTTTAAAATTGTTACATTTTTTTTAAGTTTTGTTTTAAGTTTTTATATTTTTTTAATATTTTAAGTCTTTACATTTTACTTTAAAGACTTAAAATACTAAAATAAAATATAAAAAAAATATTAAGAAAAAAGTGCAAGACCTATAACAAAATTTAGATAAAGTGTAGGAATTCAAATTTACAATTTTTTTATAATTTTTTATGTTTAAGGAATTAATTAATAATTTGATTTTTTTTAAAATTATTTTTAAATTTTTATTGCTAATTGTTGCAATTTTTTATCAGAACAATTTTTTTACTTTGTAAAAGTCCAAATATTAATATATCAATGTATGGTTTTAAATATATAAAAAGCAGCCAAATTAAACAATATGTTTTTATAATAGGATAATAAAACTTTTAGTTTTTTTTAAATTTATTTCAATTATTAATTAAGTCTCTCAAATTTAATTTTTATCAATTTAGTCCTCTAAATTTTCTTAAATTTTAAGTTATCATATTA
Source organism: Prosopis cineraria (assembly GCF_029017545.1). Classification (NCBI taxonomy): domain Eukaryota; kingdom Viridiplantae; phylum Streptophyta; class Magnoliopsida; order Fabales; family Fabaceae; genus Prosopis; species Prosopis cineraria. Next base: position 22,928,170 of record NW_026555340.1, on the reverse strand, counting down.
GTATTTTAAATTTTGAAACATAAATTGCCCTCAAATTAGTCTTATGCATAAAATATGTTGATTATTTGGCATGCATATGTGGCTAAATGAGAATAAGTTGACTCTTAAATTAGATTAATTTTATTAATCTAATTTACTATGTTGCATTTTATGCTTTTATCTTTTGAATATTACGTATTCATGTAAGTAGATTTTAACCAAATTACTTTATCTTCTCTTCAGAAAAAATAGATACCAACTTGATAACTAAAAATTTTTAAAAATTGATTACAAAAAAAATAAAAATTAAATTAATAAAAATTAAACTTATCCCTTTATTCATTTCGCACACCAGTACACCACCTATTTCTTAACTAGCAAAATAATGGAAAGCCCAAAGAACAAAACTGAAACATCATGGCAAAATAATTGGGTCTCTTAGGGCTTTTCTATACATAGGGCCTCTTATTTACAAGCCCACTGAGACAAAATCACATACAACATCATATCCCACTACTCAATCAATAGTTACAGCCCAATAGATGTCAAAAACGACGACGACGACGACAACAATAATGAAAAACATAACTTTAAATATTTACATTTTATTTATATTTTATTATTAGTCTATATATTTTTTTTAATATTTTAAGTTTATACACTTTTATTTTTTAATATTTTAGGCCACTACACTTTATTTATAGAGAAACTTAAAATATTAAAAAATAAAAATATAAAGACATAAAATATCAAAAAAGTTGCAACAATCAACAACAAAATCCTAACAAAATGCAAGGATTTAAAATTATATTTTTTTAATAATAATTACAATCTAATGGCTATTGCATCAGCCTGAATCTCCACACTTCCTTTCAGTATATCTTACATTATGCAAATTAATCAATGGAATTGGGTACAATAAAATGGATTAGTCCTTTACAGTATAATGAATCAAAATTGAAATTTTTAATGAGAGAGATATTAACATTTAATACCTATCAGTATCTCGAACAGATAACATCTAACAAAAAGATGCATGTGGGTGATAAAATACACACACACTAGCTTGAGCCTCGATACCCCCTCTTAATATGTCCACAAGATGCAAGGTAATCATTCTTCTTGTAGATTTTTCCGATCAAAGTGAAAAACCATTTCTATGTGCTTGGTTGTTTCATAATATACAAGATTATTCACAATTTGTCTTGCAGCACAATTTTCGCAATAAATATCAACATGCTCTAAATCTTCTATAAACAAGTCTTTTAGATGAACTTATTTCCTATATTATTTCTACAACGATGGCTCTTAAGGCTTGGTATTTCGCTTCTATTGATGATCTTGCAGTTGTATCTTATTTCTTTGACTTCCATGATAATAAGGAATCTTCAGATTTTAAAATGTTTCATGTGACAGATCTTCTTGTAACTAGACAATTTCGCCAGATGGTAGCAATATCCCAAGACTTAGATTACCTCTGAAATATTTTAGAATCCTAATTACGACATCCATGTCTCACTTGTTTTTATATTGGCTTTACAACGTGCATATTAAAAACTGGTCAAAAAAAAAACAACGTTCATATTAATTATTCATCCAAAAAAATATAAACACATTGATTGTTACACTTGCCTTTGCCAGCTGCAATAGTTAAAGAAATAAATGCATGATAATGATATTTCTATAATTTTACATAACTAGTATATCTTAAATATCATAAATGCATAATAGCCTATACGTTATCTTCATATATTATAATTATATGGTGTCCATTTTATAGTATAATTGCCAGTTGGATTGATTTCTTTATTTATTTCGTTTTTTTCGGCCAACCATTGACCGTTTGGTTTCAAGTGGATATACCTTTATTTTTTCGTTAAGAATACATCCATTTAATTTTAATTTATGCCAACTGGTTCTTTAAAATAGTTGACTAGTTGTTCATAATCCTTTCCCCACCAACAGTTGTCCATACGTCATAAATTCTCGGATAAATTGGCTCACTAGTTAAAAAAAATCTTGTGCCAAGAACATATGATGAAATTTTAAAAAATTTGAAGGTATGATCAGTTCATATTGATATATAAAGAATTTATTATTGATATATAAAAAATTTATTATTAAAAATTTTAAAATTTATAAGGTACTTATCATTGATGTACAATGGTATATCATTGATAAATATAATAAACTGATTATAATATAAAATATAATAAATGTTAGACTGTTCACTTAGTTTGATTATATAATATGAGCTATATTTGCAAAAAAAACCTCTAAATTCTCTCCCTGGTCTTAAGTATAATCAAAGTTAATTAACTTTATAATTTTTAAAGAATGATTATTAATATTCTTAAATTTATAAAAGTATTTGACATTTCAATTTTGCGTTTGAAAAAATGCTTATATTTAGTGCCTAATTATTTCTCAAATACCTTGCATCCAATAAAAAAAATATTTGTAAGCAATAAGAAAATAACTACAATAAGTTGCATCTAAGAATTACTTCCTCTATTAAAAAATATAAATATTTTTAATTGAATTACATTATTAATAAGTTAATTAATTATCTTTAAATTAATACCATATTTCTATATTTGTTTTTATTTAATAGGGTATTTCACTTAGAAGTGAAAAGTTGAGTAATTTATTTGTTAGGGTATTTTGAAAAAAAAAGAACTCATTAATTATATATTAAAAAACTAAAAAATATCTTTTATTTTTAACATCCAACCTAAAAAAAATGCTTTAAATTTTTTAATGAAATGAGTAAAAATTTGACAATAACTTGATGCAGTTAAGGGAGGGACATATTCAAAAGAAAGAGTTACTTACTACATCATTTTCATAAATTGAGGAAATATGACTTCAAAAACTTTACCCTATACTTCTTACAGCTTTATTTATAAATCACTTTAATATGTTTTAACGGAAGTCTGAAATAAAAAAATGTTAAAATTCATTAATCCTATCTGAAAAAAGTAATAAATTTCTAATTTTATTTGTATTAAATATACATAATTTTAATAACATATTCGCTTTATCTTAATTTATAAGACAATTTTAAAAAAAAATTAGAGTCTCAAAATATAAGAGGTTTTAACAAAAATAAGATTTCACTGATGATAATTTTATCAATATTATCCCTAATTATTTCACTATTTAAATAAATTTATTTCCTCTCTCCTTTATTAATGGAGGGTATTGTTGGAGGTTATAAAAAATAAAGATTGTAACCTATATTTAATTAACTTTATTGATATGTATAATTTTATTAAAAAATATTTTATAAATTGTGATAGAGGGGATACTTTCTTTCACCAATATTTAACGAGGATAAAAAAAACTTGTAATAAAAATTTATTAGCATGATTTATAAATAAGATAAAAAAAATCCTTTTTATATTATAAATAGGACAGGATAGCAATTTGAATTTAACAAATGAATATATGCTTATACTAAAGGTGAACCGAAAAAGAACATCATAACAAAGTACTCCCTTTAGTCCCTATTATAAAGCACTATTTAAAAAAAAATTGGTTCTTAATATAATGAACTTGATGGAGTAGTAATTTGGTTTTTCTAATATTGTTTCTATTTAAATTTGTTAATTATGAGAGATAGTGTAATACAATTTTAATTTTTTTATTTAAATAGGACCAAAATTAAAAGTTCATTCTATTTTAATATAAAGTTAATGACTTAACTAATCCTTTTTAATTCTGATAAAGTAGTTAAAATTGTCTTGTAACATAGACACAATGAAGTATTTATATAGAACTTAGCTCAAGAATAAGTATTGATGGAATAAAATCATAACAATATATTGGCTTATATTAAAGGGAGAATTATACTTAGATCTCACATAAAAAAATTAATTACTACTAAATTTATTAATAACTAAATTTTGTTAATAAATATTATAATAATTAATTTATTTGTACGAAACCTCGATATAATTTTTCTTACATTGAAGTTTATGTTTTCTTTCTTTCTTTTCTTTCATTGCTATTTTTTCCCCCTCTTGTCCCCTCGAACAACAAATCAAATTTGATTGCAAAGCAATTACATGCCAATTTGGATAAGATCCATTCACTGATTCATACAAGAAACCTAGAAAGTACGAAGAAAGGATTAAAAGCAGACCCTTCGACATTACCAAACAATAAAATAATTTGATCACAGAACACGTGGTTTGGAGAAAAAAAAAAAAAGTTAGGTTGGTTGCCCAAAAAAAGGGAAAAAGAAAAAAGTTCCAAAATGAAGAGGACAAATTAGGCTTTGTATTATTTCTCTCGTTCATGATAATTGTCCAACGTCAACACGTCATATATTTTTTTAATCAGTCAATGCGTCATACATTGACCGCCAGCCTTGCCATTGGCAGACTGTTTTGGATAATAAGTACGTGTATACTTTTTTTTTTTATAACATAAGCACGTGTATACTCATTTTGATATTTAATATAAAATAAATTTAATAAATTTGATGTTTATTAAAAAATTATAATTATATTTTAAAAATTGTTAAAAGAATAGTTCAACGGTATTTTTTATAAAGACATATAGATTATTCGTTTTGATTATATTTATTAATTTATACGGTACACATATAATTTTTGTATTTACCTTTATTTTTTATCCTTATTAAATATTGCAAAATTTTTATTTTTAAATTATATATATTTAATAGACATGAAGTAAAAAACTTATTAAATTTTTAGATATAATTAAGTCAATGATGCTTGAAATTTTTCTTAATTTTGATAAAACGTGGTAAAAGTGACTTATAAGGATGAAAGATTATGAAATTTTTTTATTTTGCCTTTTTTAGAATTAAAATAATAATAAATTTTTATCTAGAAATTTAAATCATAACAAATAAATAAATAAACATTCAATTTTGAAAAGAAAACTAATTACTCTACCTTCGCCTTATACCAAAAATAAAGAAAGCTTTCAAAATTTGTAAGGATGGGAAGAAGCATTATATAATTACCCCCTCCATATTCAAAATTATGTTACTGAACTATGAGTTAAACAATTTAAAATTTAATTTTCGATCCATGTTAAGAGTGAGATTCTAATATGTTTAATTTTTAATATATTAAAAAGAGAGAGTGCAAATTATGAAACAAAGGGGGCATAATTTTCTTTTTATTTACAAGAATAAATTTACTTTTAAATTATAAGTTCAAGAATGTTTGGAATCTCTAACTTATTTTTGATGCTATATTCCTTTTAACTTTTAAAAATGATGTAATGTGACTCTTATTATTAATTAAAATTAACTTTAATTATTAATTAATCAGAAAATGACAAACAAATCTTTAAAACTATAACAAAGGATTCAAAATTTATATATAAGAATTCAAAAAATGAGTTTCAAATTTCAGACGTTCTTTAACTTTCAATTTGTAAAAAAAAACCTCATATCCATCATCCATCTTTTTCCCAATTGTGAGGTGCACAGTACCTCTCACTTGTAGTCTGCCTTTCTATTGTATTTTTCTGTAATTTATAATTTTTTTGATCTTTGTATCACCACCAATTTAGTTGGAGAGCTTTTTTGTCCTTTATAAACTGGGAAAAATAATTTTTTGTAATCTACCTTTTATGTTTATTAAAAATTAAATAAAAAGTAATTTATGATATTTGTTATATTTTTAATAAAATTTTCAGTTCGTGCAATTTCATCAATTTAATCTATTTATTTTAAAATAATTTTAATTATTTGCAGTATTATATACAGTTATAAATGAGTCTCACATTTCAATTATAGTATGTTAATACACTCAATTATCAATTAATTAGTTAATACTAACTATTCAGTAATTAAGTAATTATTTTTTATAAAAAAATTGTTGTACTCAGTCGACATCTACAAGTATGGATGTTTACAATTGAATACATATTTTATGACAAAAAAATAAATATATAAATATAACATAACAAATTATTTATATTATTTTAATAAAAGACCCTTGACTATTATAAAATATAAAAAGATCCTAGTACATATTAAGATTTTGTTACTATTTAATTAAAATTCATTTACATTAAGTCAAATAAAGTTTTCAATTTTTAATGTCATTGTAATAAATAATATTTGAGCAGGACATTTATAATTTTTTGATGCCCGTGTAATGCGAGCGAATTTTTTTTTGTTAGTTTAGCATTGAATTACGTTTAATATTGATATAATTATATTAAATATTTTTATGATAATCAAGAAAAGATAAAATTAAAAAAATATTTTAATTATTACAAAATATTCTACATTTTAAAATAAAAATTACTTTTAAAAAACGTCCTATAAATAGAACTGAAAGAAATAGATTTTAAATATAATTAAATTTTAACCTCTCATATATAATTAATTCTAATAATTATTTTTAAAATTAAAATATTTAGACTAAAATATTTTTACAGTTAATGTTTACTTTTTCTCTAATTCAATATATTAGGAGTCAATTTAAAAAAATATAATAAATTCTTAAATTATATACTTTTGCTCATAAAAATAATATAAAGTTTCTCTTATAATAAAAATAGAGAAAGTATGTACATTAACCGTTTTTCTTTAATTTTATCTATGAATATTAAGGATAAAAGTTATTCCTTTTTTAAATTAGAAAATAGGTACTAGGAGCATGAAATTATAAGTCAGATGGAATCCATATAAGTTTACTGCTATGCTATGTCAGAATGCTACAAGATTATTTGGGGATTGAAATTATGAGAAATATGTAGATTGAGTGTATCATGTTATTTATATTTTGTTCAATAAAAATATAATATTTAAATAATATTAAATATAAATTAATTTTGATATTAATAATAGTAGAGAGAAAAAGATAAGAAATTAAATGTGCATTCTATTATAAAAAATAAAATTAATTTAAAAAATATTAAATAAAATTTTATTTAAATTACTTAAAATAATTTAATTAAACAAATCATAAATAACATAATACATTCAATTTATCTAAATATTTTTCTTGAAATTATTACTATCCATGCAGGGACGGAACTACCTATGCGATGAGGGGGCCATGCCCCCCCTCTCAACTCTCCACCTCTTCCCATATATTTATATGGCTCTCCAAATATTTAGCCTCATAAAAAAATTTCAAAAATGATAAAAGAAACCTAGTATAAGATGCAATATATACATATACTCATGTAATATTCTTTTTTATTTTACTTATAAGATAGAGAGAGAATAATTTTTTATTCTATTTTTAAGTTATGTCATTAAAATTTTGATAATAAATTTTCTCTTTTATCCTTCATTAGCAATTTATACATGTACATACTCCTTTTATTTAAAAATATAAGACATTTTTTTATATTAAATGTTAAAAAATATGAGACATCTTAATTTTTAATTTGTAATTAATAATTTTTTTAAAATATCTTTAATAAATAAATCACCTAACCATTTACTTTCAAGAGAGACATCATATTATATAAGAATAAATATAAAAAGATGATATTAATTTAAAAATAATTAATTAACTTTTTTTAAATATATGATTCAGTTAAATATTTATTATATTTTTTTAGTGGAAGTAGTTTTTTTTTTTTTTTCAAACAAAAATTGGCCCCTCAACGTCAAGGCTGGTTCAGCCGCTGTATCCATGCTATTATTGGGGAGGAGGGCAGCTGATTCTCTTGCTGGCCATTAAACGATTGACAGAGAGATGAGAAAAATATAGGGGCTTGACAAATTAGTCCATGTATCATTCTCTTGTTCATCGTAATTATTCCACGTCAACACGTTATTTGCTCAGTCAATACCTCATATATTGACCTCCTCCCTCGCCATTGGCTGACTGTTTTGGATTATAAGTACCTGTACATTCATTTTGCTATTTAATATAAAATAAATTTAATCATTTATTCAGAAAAAAAATTATAATTATACTTTAAAAATTGTTAAAAAAAATTTCAATAGCATTTTTTTATTTTGATTATATTTATGATTTTTGTATTTATCTTTATCCTTATTAAATATTAAAAATGTTATTAAATACTGGGATATTTTATTTTTAAACTATATATATATTTAATAGGGATAAAGTAAAAAACTTGTTGAGAAATTAATTTATAGTATTTTAATACACTCAATTAATTAGTTAATAATAACAGTTCTGTAATTAAGTAATTAATTATTGTTTACAAAAAATGTTGTACTTAGTCGACATTTACAAGTATGGATGTTTACAATTCAATACATATTTCATGACAAAAAAAACCAATATATAAATATAACGTAACAAATTATTTATATTATTTTAATAAAACATTACCCATTGGTATTTCTCTACCCTTGCTATTATAAAATACTCCCTCCTTCTCAAATTATAAGATATTTTTAGGCAAAATTTCATATACCAATAAACCTTATTAAATATACTTAACAACCATATCTTTTCAAAACAAAAATATAAATTTTAAAAATACTCATTATTTAATATATTGAAAAGAGAAGGAATGAAAATTAATTACAAAGAGAGAAAGAGTAATATTAAAATTAACACATTTAATGAAACCTTAATCTACACAAAGTGTCTTGTATTTTGGGATAGAAATTTTTTTTAAAGTGTCCTATAATTTGAGACGAAAGAAGTATAAAAATATATTCTGTATAATGCATTAAGTCAAATAAAATTTTCAATTTTTAATGTCATTGTAAAAAATAATATTTAAGCAAGTCAATTATTTTTTTTTTCATATAAAACGCAATCCTACCAAAAGGATACAAAAGGTGAATTTTTTGTGACTTTCATAAGGACAGGTAGCACCAGTAGTGCGGCCTCTTCTAGCTCTATAAGAATTAGTTAAGATTCTCTCCTGACCAGCTTGCTAAAGAAAAAGGAAAAATAACAATAAAATATTTTTAAATTATATAAATAGTATTTTAATCTTTCAAAATGTAATAATTTTTTTAAAGTTTTAGAGATTTTTTTGTCATCAAAGTATTAATACAAATAATCAAATTTTTCTTAGTTTAGGAATTTAAATGCGAACTTGCTAATTGCTATTGCATTCTTGTGATTTTAAGGAGAAAGGTTGTAAATCTTATAACAAAACTAGTGAATAATAATTGATATTTACAATACTTAAAAAATATTAGGATTTTTAATGCAAACTTGTAAATTGCTATTAAATTCTTGCAATTTTAAGAAAAAAGATTGTGACTATTAGAACAAAATTTGTGAACAATAATTGATATTTGTAACATTTGAATATCAAAATTTTAAATGTGAAATTGTAAATTGCTGTTAAATTCTTATGATTTTAAGAAGAAAGTTATAAATCTTAAAATAAAATCGATGAATGACAATTGATATTTGAATTGCAAACAATTTGATCATTTATATTAATGTTTTTAATGATAGAAAATTTCATAGGGATTGGATTGGTATTATGGTATTTTGAAGGATCAAATTATTATTTACATAATTCAAAAGAATTTTATTCTTATTTTTTCAAGAAAAAACTTATGCTTTTCAAGAATCCTCCATTCCACAGTTACTCATTTATAATTTTTTGATGCCTGTGTAATGCAAGGGATTTTTTTTTTTTTAGTTTAGTAATTAGTTTGCATTTATGCATTCGTGGTACGAGGTAGTCCTTATTATTGAGTATAATAAATTCAGTCCAAACCATGCATTTATCAAGATGTTTCCAAACAAATATTATTGTTGGGATGTAAAGATAAAGATGATTTAGGATCCCTTTGATGCCAGTTAAGTTTTTAATAAAATTTAAAAAATAAATTAAAAAATCAATGTAGATAATTATAAATTTAAGAGTTTTAATTTAAATAATTATTTAAGTATTAAATTTAATTTTCATATTGTAAAATGAATTTTTATTTGTGACTGTTTAAATTGATATTCACAACTCATTTTTTAAAAAAAATTATTAAAAATTAAATTGTTATTAATTGAAGGTTTTGGGAATTTAACTATATTCTCCCTTCCTCCTTCCAATTAAGAAGTCAAGTTCAGGATAATTAAATAATAGAGAGAAATTCTTACGATTTAATAAATATACAAGACAACGCCTTGTTTGATCTGAAAAGATAACAATTGAGTCTTTGGAAGCGAACGGAAGACTTGAATCTTTGAGAAAGAAAAAAGTCGGCCAAAAATATCTTTGAAAGAAGGAAAAAAATTAAAAAGACATGACTTCCATATATTTTGTAATATAAAAATGAATAAAAGGGAGCAGACTATTCATATTTTTCTATTATTAATCCCTCACCCTCTTCAGTTTCCCATACCCAGTCAAACGTAACCTTGGTCTCACATAAGATATGTTTATTGCAATATTAATATTCCTCTAACAAAGAAGACTAATTTTAATTCTATTTATAGAGTATCTTATTAAAAAAAAAACCTCATATACTTAATTTTATATACTTAAAATATTTATTTTCAATTAAATCAAAACATGTGCATTTATTATAGATTGGTTATCCTACAAAAATTCTTGTTATTAATATTATTAACATATTAAATTTACATATCTTAATTTGATTGATTAAAGTATATTAAATATATAAGGATAAGTATATAAGTCTTGTTCTTTCCTACATTCTACATTTATCTTTATTTTTTTATCCTTATTAAATGTTATAAGAATATAAAAATAATTCTTTTTACTTTAATGGTAAAGTTGAAAGCTTATTAGATTTTAAAATAAAGTTAGCAGGATATAACATTTTCTTTAATTTTGATAAAATATTATAAAAATGAATTATAAATAAGACAAAATGGGATAATTAATAAATAATAAATAGAAACTATATATTTTTAAATAATTAAATTACTTATGAATTATGAGAAATAATGTAGTACAACTTTAAATTTTTTTATTTAAATAAGAGTAAAATTAAAAGTTTATTCTATTTTAATACAAAGTTAATGATTTAACTAATCTTTTTTAATTCCGTCAAGTAGTTAAAATTGTCTTGCAACATGGGACAAGGAAGTATTGATATAGAACTTGGCTCAAAAACAAGTATTGATGGAATAAAATTATACTAATATATTGGCTTATATTAAATAGAGAATTACGTTCAGTTTCAGTTTCATATGAAAAAATTAATTATTATAAGATTCTTGACAACAGTTAATAAATTTTATAATAATTAATTTTTTTATGTGAAATTTTGATATAATTCTCCCTCTATTAAAGTTTATGTTTCTTTCTTTCATTCTTTCATATTGCCATTTTTCCCCCCTCGTGCGCCCTCGAACGACAAATCAAAGTCGATTGCAAGGGAATTATAGCCAATTTGGATAAGATCCGTTCATGGATTCACGCAAGAGACCTGGAAAGTGCGGAGAAAGGATTAAAAGTAGACCCTTCAACTTTACCAAAAACTAAAACAATTTGATCACAGAACACGTGGTTTGGAAAAAATTAAAAAGGTTAGGTTGGTTGCCGAAAAAAAAGGAAAAATAAAAAAAGGGTTGGGTTCTAAAATTAAGAGGACAAATTGGCCAATGTATGTTTTTGCTTTTTCGGTCAAGCCTATGTATTATTTCTCTCGTTCATGATAATTATTCAACGCGAACACGTCATATATTTTTTTTGCTCAGTCAATACGTCTTATATTGACCGCCTGCCTTGCGATTGGCAGACAGTTTTGGATAATAAGTACGTGTATGCTCATTTTGCTATTTAATATAAAATAAATTTAATCAATTTGACGTTTATTAAAAAATTATAATTATATTTTAAAATTTGTTAAAAAAATGTTTCAATGGTATTTTTTATAAAGACATATGAGTATTTATTTTGATTATATTTATAAAGTACATCTATGATTTTTGTATTTATTTTTATTTTCTTGTCCTTATTAAATATTGTGATATTTTTATTTTTAAATTATGTATATTTAATAAATATAAGTAAAAAGCTTGTTAAATTTTTAGACATAGTTAAATCAATGAGTTTTTAAATTTTTCTTAATTTCGATGAAACGTATTAGAAGTGACTTATAAAGATAAGAGAGATTATGAAATTTTTTAATTTTTCCTTTTTTTTAGAATAAAAAACATAATAATAAATTGTTATCTAGAAATTTAAATTATAATAAATAAATACAAATTAAATTTTGAAAAGAAAATTAATTACTCTGTCTTCGCCTTACACACACAAAAAAAAAAAAAAAAAGAAAGCTTTCAAAAATTTTGTAAGGATGGGAAGAAGTATTATATAATTACTCCCTCCATATTCAAAATTATGTTACTCGACTTTGAGTTGAACAATTTAAAATTAAATATGCGATCCATGTTAAGAGTAAGATTTAGTAAGTTTAATTTTTAATATATTAAAAAGAGAGAGTGCAAAATATGAAATAGAGGGAGCATAATTTTCTTTTTTTTTATAAAAAAATAAATTGGCTCTTAAATTATGAGTTTGAGAATGTTTGGGATCTCAAACTTATTTTTTTGCTTCTATATTCTTTTAATTTTAAAAATAGTATAATATGACTCTTATCATTAATTAAAATTAATTTTAATTGTTATCAAAAAATGAAAAAAAATCTTAAAAATTATAATAAAAATTTAAAAATTATAAATAAAAATTTAAAAAATGAAATTCAAATTTTAAATGCTCTTTAACCTTCAACTTGCACTTTTACCTACTCGTACCCATCATCCATGACGGTTCCCAATTGTGAGGTGCATAGTGCCTCTCACTTGTAGTCTACCTTTCTATTGTATTTTTCTATAATTTGTAATTTTTTCGATCTTTGTATCACCGCCAATTTAGTTGGAGAGCTTTTTGCCCTTTATAAACTGGGAAACTTTTTGTAATCTAGTACCTGTTATGTTTATTAAAAATAAATAAAAAATAATTTATAATATTTTCTATATTTTTAATAAAAATTTTAGTACGTGCAATTTCATCACTTTAATATTTGTTTTAAAATATTTAATTATTCGTAGTATTTAATTATATACAGTTTTAAATGAGTCTCACATTTCAATATAGCATTTTAATACACTCAATTATCAATTATTAGTTAATAATAACTATTCAGTAATTAATTTAATCATTATTTATTATAAAAATGTTTTGTACTTAGTCTTTATCTCCAAGTATGATGTTTACAATTCAATACATATTTTTATGACAAAAAAAATCAATATATAAATATAACATAACAAATTTTTTATATATTTTAATTTTAATAAAAGATTACCATATGTATTTTTCTACCCTTGCCTTTTATAAAATATAAAAATATACTAGTACATTTAGGATTTTATTACTATTTAATTAAAATTCATTTACATTAAGTCAAGTAAACTTTTCAATTTTTAATGTCAATGTAATAACTAATATTTAAGCAGGTCATTTATATTTTGGGATGCCCGTGGAATGCGAGCGATTTTTTTTTTTTGGCTAGTTTAGCAGTGAACCATATTTAATATTGATACAATCACATTAAATATTTTTATGATAATAAAAAAAGTAAAAAAATTAAAAAATATTTCAATTATTACTAAGTATCTATATTTTAAAATAAAACTTACCTTAAAAATTATCCTACAAATAGGACAGGAAGAAATAGCTTTTAAATATAATCAAATTTAACTCTCTCATATATCGTTAATTCTAATAATTATTTTTAAAATTAAAATATTTAGACTAAAATATTTTTATAATTAATGTTTACTTTTTCTCTAATTCAATATATTAGGAGTCAATTTAAAAAATATAATAATTCTTAAATTATAAACTTTTGCTCATAACAAATAATATAAAGTTTCTCTTATAATAAAAATAGAGAAAGTATGTAGATTAACCGTTTTTTTAATTTTATCTATTGAATATTAAGGATAAAAGTTATTACTTTTTAAATTAGAAAAATAGGTACTAGGGGCATGATATTATAAGTGGGATGGAATCCATGAAAGTTTACTGCTATGCCATGTCAGAATGCTACCAGATTTTTTGGGGTTGAAATTATGAGAGAAATGCATAAATTAAGTATATCATATTATTTGTGATTGTTTGATAAAAATATAATATTTAAATAATATTAAATATAATTAATTTTAAAAAAATATCATATAAAATTTTATTTATATTACGCAGAACATTTTAATTAAATATATTATAAATAATATGGTGCATTTTTATTTAAATATTTCTCTTGAAGTTATTACTGTCCATGCTATTTATTGGAGGAGGGCAGCTGATTCTTTTTTTGGCCATTAAACATTGACAGAGAGATGAGAAAAATATAGGAGCATTGACAAAATTAGTCCATGTATCATTCTCTTGTTCATCGTAATTATTCCACGTCAAAACGTAATACATTTTTTTGCTCAGTCAATACCTCATATATCGACCCCTCCTCGCCATTGGCTGACTGTTTTGGACTATAAGTACTTGGTACACTCATTTTGCTATTTAATATAAAATAAATTTAATCAATTTTGTTTATTAAAAAATTATAATTATGTTTTAAAAGTGTTAAAAAATATTTCAATGGTATTTGTTATAAATACATATAGAGTATTGTTTGATTATATTTATAAGATATATTTAAGATTTTGTATTATCTTATGATTTTGTCCTTATTAAAATATTGCTTTTATTAAATATTGAGATATTTTATTTTTAAACTATGCATATTTAATAGGGATAAAGTAAAAAAAATTATTGAGAAATTGATGAGTTTTGAGATTTTTTTTAGTTCTAATAAAATGTGTTAGAAATGACTTATAAGAACAAGAAGTGACTTATAAGGACAAGAGGGATTATGTCATATTTTATTTTTGCATTTTTAAATTAAAAACTATAATAAGTTGCTATCCAAAAAATTCAAATCAGAATAAATAAACAAAAAGTAAATGTTGAAAAGAAAAATAATTGCTCTGCCTTCGCCTTGTGCCCAAAAATAAAGAAAGCTTTCAAAATTTGTAGGGATGGGAAGAAATATTATATAATTAATCCCTGCATATTCAAATTATAGTACTAGACTATAAGTTAAACAATTTAGAATTAAATTTGCGATCCATGTTAAGAGTGAGATTCTGGTGAGTTTAACTTTCAATATGTTAAGAAGAGAGACTGCAAAATATGAAATGGAGGGGATACAAATTCCTTTTTCTTTTTGATGAAAAATAAATTGACCCTTAAATTATAAATTTAAGAGTATTTGATATTCTAAACTTATTTTTAATATAATGTTTCTTTTAACTTTTGAAAATGGAGTAATATGACTCCTATCATTTGTAATTTTTCCCAATTGAGAGATGCATACATGAAAATAAATAAAATATAATTAAAAATAATTTATAATATTTGTTATATATTTTAATAAAATTTTTAGTATGTGCAATCTCATCAACTTAATCTATCTATTTTAAAATAATTTTAGTTATATGTAGTATTGTGTACAGTCATAAATAAGTGAGTTTCACATTTCAATTTATAGTATTTTAATACAATCAATTAATTAGTTGATAATATCTATTCAGTAATTAAGTAATTAATTATTTATTTATAAAAAAATATTGTACTTAGTCGACATTTACAAGCATGAATGTTTACAATTCAATACATATTTCATGACAAAAAATCAATATATAAATATAACATAATAAATTATTTATATTATTTTAATAAAATATTATCCGTATGTATTTCTCTAACCTTGACTATTATAAAATGTAAAAATATACTCCGTGTAATGCATTAAGTCAAATAAACTTTCAATTTTTTATGTCATTGTAATAAATAATATTTAAGCAAGTCATTTATATGTATTTTTCTTTCCATGGAAAAGGCGAGCCAAGGCTTGAAGCACAAAAAAGTTACAAAAGGTGAATTATACTCTGTTTTTTGTGACATTCATAAGGACAGGTAGCATCATTAGTGAGGCCTCTTCTAGATCTATAAGAATTAGTTAAGACTCTCTCATGTCTAGCTTGCCAAAGAAGAAATAAAAAATGATAATAATTTTTTAAAATTATATAAATAATATTTTAATATTTTGAAATAGCATAATTTTTTAAAATTTTTAAAAACTTTTTTGTCATTAAGGAATTAATACAAATAACCAAATTACTCTTGATTCAGGAATTCAAATGCAAACTTGTGAATTGCTATTACATTCTTACGATTTTAAAAGAAAAATTATGAATTTTAAAACAAAAACTAGTTAATGATGATTGATATTTACAATACTTGAGGAATATTAAGATTTCAAATATGAACTTGTAAATTATTGTTGAATTTTTAAGATTTAAAAAAAAAGTTGTAAATATTAGAACAAAATTTATGAATGACAATTGATATTTGCAATATTTGAATATCAAGATTTTAAATGTAAACTTGTGAATTGCTTTTGAATTTTTTCAATTTTAAGAAGAAAAGTTGTAAATTTTGAAACAAAACTAGTGAATGACAATTGATATTTGAACCAAGAATAATTTAATTATTTATATTAATTTTTTAATGATAAAAAAGTTTTTAAAGACTTCATTTGTATTATGACATTTTGAAGGACCAAATATTATTTATATAATTTGAAGAGATTTTATTATTATTTTTTCAAAAAAAAAAACTTGTACTTTTCAAGAATCCTCCATTTCCATAGTTAGTCATTTATAATTTTTGGATGCCTGTGTAATGCGAGGGATTTTTTTTTGATAGTTTACTATTAAATCACCCTTATGTATTCGTGGTACAAGATACTCCAAAACCATGCATTTATCATGATGTTTCCAAACAAAAATTACTATTAGGATGTAAAGATAAAGATGATTCAGGATTGTTTGATGTCACTTAAGTTTTTAATAAATTTTTTAACAAACAAGTTAAAAATATCAATTTAAAATAATTAAAAATTTATGTGTTCAAACTACAAATAATCATTCAAGTATCACGTCTAATTTTTATATTGTAAAATAAATTTTTATTTGTAACTGTTTGAATTGATATTTATAACTAATTTTTTAAAAAAAATATTAAAAATTTAATTGTTATTAATTGAAGATTCTGAGATTTAACTATAATTCTCCCGTCCTTAGTCAAGTTCAGGATAATTAAATAATAGAGAGAAATTCTTACGATTTAATAAATATACAAGAACGCCTTTTTTGACCTGAAAAGATAACAAGAGCCTTTGGAAGCGAACGGAAGACTTTCATCTTTGAGAAAGAAAAAAATCGGCCAAAAATATCTTTGAGAAAAGGAAAAAAAAAAATTAAAAGACATGAATTCCATATTTTTTTAATATAAAATGAATAAAAGGGAACAGGATATACATATTTTCTATTATTAGTCCCTCACCCTCTTCGGTTTCCATGATCCAGTCAAACCTAACCTTGGTTTCACATAAAGATATGTTTAATGCAATGTTAACACTCATTGACAGAGAGAAAGGTGATTAATTTTAATTTTATTTATAGAATATTTTATTATAGCAAAAAATTTATATACTTAATTTTATATATTCAAAATGCTTATTTTCAATTAAATCAAAATATGTGTATTTATTATAGATTGTTTATTATATAAAAAATTCTTATTATTAATATTATGACATATTAAAATTCACATATTTTGATTTGATTGATTAAAGTATATTAAATATATAAGGATAAGTACATAAGTCTTGTTCTTTTCTATTTTTATCGTTCATCTTTACTTTTTTACTCTTATTAAATGCCATAAAAATATAATATAATTCTTTTTACTTTTAATGGTAGAAGTAAAAGCTTATTAAATTTTAAGATGGAGTTAATAAAATATATATTTTTTAATTTTGACAAAACATTCTGAAAGTAACTTATAAATAAGGCAAAAGAGGATAAATTAATAAATAATAAATAGAAATAACACATTTTCAGGTCCTTAGAAATTTTTTCAATTTTAAATTAAGTCCTTTTTCTTTATTTTGTTTAATTAAGTCCTTATAATTTCATCCATTAAGTTTGTTTATGATTGAAGTGAAGGCTAATCTTTTTTATTTTTTCTTAATAAGAATGGAATTAAGAATTTTTATACTTTTATTAAAAGACTATACTTGTTTCAATTTAAAATATAAGTATTTTTTCTCAACCAATTTTAGTTCAAAATATAACCAATTTAATATATGTAAATTTTTTTCCATTTTACCGCTTATATTTATTAAGCTAGATTTTTGTATGAATGTATCTTTCACTCATTATAGGATGCATTGGTAATTAGAATTAGAAGTAAAAAGAAAAAATAATATATATTTTTATGAAGATGAGAACTTTATCTGTTTGTGATTTTTTCCAAAAACTACTTTTAGTTTGGATTGGAGGGAGTATAACTTTATAATTAATTATATAATTTTTGTAACTCAAAATTTATATAATTATCAAAGGTCAAAAATTGGATGGGTTGATAAAAAAAGGTTTAAAAATTGGATAGGATGATGAATTGGAAAGGTTAATGGATCACAGTTTTCACAATTTAATTAATTAAATCGGTGGTTAAATTGATAACATATTAATTAATAAAAAATAATATTTATATGTTACACACATATAACATTAAACATATTGACAACATCATTCATGGTTTAGAATTATTCAGCCTGGACATATTAAGCTTAAATTTTCTTATTTTTCCTTATGCATATTTTTTATTTACTTTATTTGTCTTTTTAAAGTATACGAGTTTTTAATTTTTTTTACACTCTAATCCAAATAATTAATGTCAATGCATAAATCATGCATCCAAATTTTACTACAATAAGCCAGTTGACAATAATATTTTTAAATTGAATAAAAAAATTATTTTCAAAGTAAGAGTAAAAAAAGGGTAAAAGTGATTTAAAATGGTATAACTATTTCGGATTTCGAGTTCATTTTGGCTCTATCAAATTCATTTGGTTAAAAAAAAGGTGAATCTTCAAAATGGGTTAACGAGTCAAATCTAATCATTTTTGTATTCATGTGACAATTCAACCATTTCAATTATCCATGTTAATTCAGGCCTTAAAATATTGATAATTATGTTGTCTTCTAAATAATGTTTATACAGGTAAAAATGTTCATAAAAAATAATAAAAATTTAAATAATGTATTAAATAAATAAACTGGCTAAAATTATTAAACCAATTTTTTTATAAACTCTAACAACATTTTTGTTTTGGAAAAAGTTAATCATTTATTAATAATTTTAACTTTCAAGAATTAACATATATGATGGATAAAACTATAAGGAATTAATTAAAAAAATAAATTATAGGACATAATTTAAAATTAAAAAAATATAGATTATTTTTTTCTAATAAATATAAATACATTGTAATTATGATGAACATTTGAAATTAATTTAATCACTATGTGTATCCACCTTTGTAGACACAGTCACAGCATTAAAAGAGTCCGTGTTTAATTGTTTGGGACTGTCAGGTTGCTACTTGGTATCACCAAGTTGCAGCTTAGTTTAATGATGCTGGGATCTAAGTATACTATTTTATCATTATATTTAAAAATATACTCACTTTTTCATAAATTTTATTATCTATGTTGATATCAATTTTAATTTGATTTCTCTTATAGTGTTTTAGTAGTAAATATTTAAATTAGAGTACACTAACATGATAGTTAAAGAATTAAATTAAAATCAAATAAAATTAAAGGGTAAAATTAAAACAAAAGATACAATATAATTTAAGAAATTAGAATCAAATAAAATTTTAATGTGAAAATGATGCTTCAAATGAAATAAAAAATTAAAAACAAATTAAGTCAACTATAGAAAAATCTATTAAAAATAGACCGTATAAAAGCGAAAGTTTGGCAAATGGGACGTTAGCATGTGGGGAAGTTGGGGGAAAAAATGACGGCAGTAACATGCAATCACTACTTCCTTTAATCTAATACACTCTCTTTGTTAAAAAAAAAAAACAAATATAGGATAAATGATCTCATTAGCTAAGAAAAATCTTGTGCTCAATATGAACTAAGTTTTTTTAAAAAAATTAAAAATATAATCGGTTCACATTAATGGATAAAAGGTTTGTTATTGATATATAAAGAATTTATCATTGATACATGAGATATTTATCATTGAAAATTTTTGAAAATATTTATTATTGATATATAATGATATATCATTACAGACATAATAAACAAGCCATAATGCAAAATATAATAAATGTTGAGCTACTTGCTTAGTTAAGTCTTATAATATAGGTTATGTTTGTGAAAGCTCCAATGTTCTTAACTGAATTACATCTGATAATATAGTTAATGGTCTTTAAATGTATACTATCTTCTTATATATATCTTTATTTAATAGGATTGTGTGTCACTCAAAAGGTGAATGGTTGATTTATTTATAAAGAATATTTTTGCAAAAAACTCATTAATTATATATTAAAAAATTAAAAATACCTTATATCTTTTGAATACCTTATATCAATAAAAATTTTTTTTATATTTTTTTAAGGAGGGGTAAAAGTTTGGCTGAAAAATCTAATAGGGGACATGCTTTTCAATACTTGTTGGAGTATGTGGAAATTCAAGTGTCAAATGTTGGCTCAGAAGACAAACACCTTGCAAGGAGACATTGCCTTTATTAGCATCTATAAGAAGCTTGAAGCTAGAATGAACAACTTGACCCCTATATATAGAGATCGTCACTCAAATTGAACTTCTCCTAATCTTAGATGGTTCAAACTTGATATTAATTGAACAATTTATGGTATAGTATTGTAGGGCCTATTTAAAAACTTATTTTGAAACAGTTTTTTTTCTTTAAAATTAAGAGAATAAAAAAAATTTATTTGATAATGTGTTTTTAAAAAATATTTTGGAGAACAAAAAATAAATATTATTTTGGAGAGAATAAAAAATAAAAATAATTTTTAGGTATTTTGTGATTATTATTCTAGAGAACAAAAAAAAAATAAAAAAATATCTATTTTTATTATTTTTTATTCTCAAAATATGTTTACAAAACAAAAGTTCTCAAAACAATAAAATAAAAATAATTTCAAACAGCCCCATAATTTATGGGAGTCTCATTTGGGATATGAATGAAAATTGAAAATTTGATTAAAGGACTCTTTATATGAGAAATTCTTATGTAGACTGAGCACACCACGTCATTTGTGATCTATTCAATTAAAATGTATCAATTTATCTAAATAAAATCTTATGTAATATTATTTTAATTGATTTTATTCTTATAATATAATTTATATTTAATTTCCTGTCTTTTCTAACTTTACCATTATTAATATCAAAATTAATTTATATTTAATATCATTTAAATATCATATTTTGATTGGATAGACTATAAATAATGTGATACACTTGATTTACTTGAGAATTTCTTCTCTCGAGATATATGGGATATCAACCTTCTGCTGCTAGTACCATGAAACTTCTTGTTATTTTCTATGGTTTCAAACTTTGCTTGGCAGAATATTTGATACCTTCGATTGGTTTGCTCAACATACCTTCCATGACAATTTTACAATCACTATTATGCACATTCCACCTTTAGAATCCAGGAATTATCTTCTTTCAAATTTATGCAATTTCATTTTCATTTGCATGGTTTTAATTGTGGCCTTATAATTTTAAAAAACAATTAACATCCATTGTGTGAAATATCAAATTTAAATTATTTTAGGTTAACGTAAGTGGCAGGGACTCTAAAACAAATCTCAGATCATAACTCTTGTATATTTATTCCTGTTCTAATTATAAGGCAAAATTTTAAATTGTATTTAATCCTAAATATATTTATTTTTTAACTTTACCCCTTGGAAATGCTTTCTTAAAGAACACGATTTTATGGTTATTAATTAATTAACTCTATTATATGATTAACACGAGGAAGTTCATAGCAATCTATAGTTGGCTCCTTTGCTTCAAATGATATGAGAAAAGCAAGAGTCCACTGCTTGTACTATGGAGTTAGTTTCTTTCCAATATAGCTTTATTGTAAATCTGAACCGTGGATCAAATTTTAATGATATAAATTAATTTATAATTTTTGAAACTATCAAATTCAATTTAACAATTTAATCTGCAGTGCTTTGCATGGAAGAAAGCCTGCTCCATATATTATGTCTAAAAAATATAAAATTCAATGCCAATAAAAAATTATATATGGAGATTACGTACGTACTCCCAAGTCCCAATGATCACCGTAAAAGTAACAACGCGCAGCCGCATTGCCCGAGAGGCTCGGCGCGTGACCTCAGGCTTTGACTTATCAAAGTTCGTTTGACCGTAAAGATGGTCACCAAATTCCAACCCTTGAGGATCAAAAGCCAAGTCCTGAATTTTCAAGGAAGCTCGCAAAGCTTACCTTCTTTGACCTGCTTGCTTTTTATTGTTCCCTCTTTTTACTCTTCAATGTTCATCTTCTTAGTCGCACTGTACTGTTGCTGTTGATGTGTGTACATATGGTCTCCGAAGAAACAAAAAAAAAAAAAAAAAAGAAACACTAAAATCTGTGAGAGTCCCGAAAGGTCCAGCTTTGAATGCATCAAACTACCACTGGTGGCTTTTGAACACATAAAGAAAACAAGAAGAAAGTAAACTTTGAATATTACCACTGCCCATCATTTTCCAACCCGAAGGTAGCTCAGAAGGTTCATTGTGGAATTCAACGACTACCCCTTTTCATTTTACAGTTTTTGACACGCATTTGAAGGCCCTCCTTTGGAGCAGGTTTTTCTTTTTCCGAGAGGTATATATAAGCAGGGAGCCAGTTGGGCAGACCCATCATTTCAATTTAATTCGTGGGTGTTTGAGTTTGTTCTTGGAGTTAGACTTGATTTCTCTTTAGCATACCAGACTGATATCTTGACGAGCCATCCAGGAAGAAGGAGGTAAATTATTCATCGAAGATCTTTTGCTTTCGCCTTAAAGCTGTTTGTTATATTTCCACAGTAAGCGTCAGAAACGTACTTCGTTCTTGATTGTGTTTTTATCTCATTTCTTTAATCTGAAGCTTAAAAAGGAATATTATAGAGTTCAAGGCGTCTACCGATTCTCCTCTTTTAACCAAGGATGACAAGAACTTCTTTATTTGGCAAAAAGATTCCATAATTCAATTCTTTGACCTTTTTGAATATATATTCTCATACTTTGCTTGGTCTGACAAATCTTAAATTTGGGCAGGAATCATAATAAGTGGGTGCTTTCTTCAAAGTTCAAACAAATTGAACTGCTTGTTCATACATCTGCAGCTCTATGGGATTATCGCTTTCGTTACTCTTATCAGCCTGGGAAGAAATTGTTCGCCATTCATTGTTTGGTTTGTCTTTCAACTTCGGTTTTGCTTCCAAAGATGGGGCTAGGATTCTAAGATCAGGCAGCAGCTTAAAGAAAAGAGAATCAGGCACTACCATACTGTCAAATGGGTCCGACAACACCAGCAATTCAACCAAGTTGAAGGATCACAGACCAGAAAATATAATTCTTGAAGGGAATCCTTCAGATGCTGAAGTGAACATAATTTCTGATTCTCTAACGAGCAAAACTGTGCCTATCCTATCTCTACCTGAAGAAGTA
Organism: Prosopis cineraria; assembly: GCF_029017545.1. Lineage (NCBI taxonomy): Eukaryota > Viridiplantae > Streptophyta > Magnoliopsida > Fabales > Fabaceae > Prosopis > Prosopis cineraria. The sequence continues at coordinate 22,904,624 of NW_026555340.1, read as the reverse complement.
ATTTTCTCTTCACCCAGACCCATCAGTGAGCTTGATGCTGCTGCAACTAAGCTTCAGAAAGTCTACAAGAGTTACCGTACTAGAAGAAACCTTGCGGACTGTGCTGTGGTGGTGGAGGAACTCTGGTTGGTAGTCTCAGTATAAGCAGTGAAATTTGATTTATTGGTATTATTTGCTTAAATTCCTTTTTTTAGTTATTAATTATGGGTTTAGGTGGAAGGCACTGGACTTTGCTGCCCTCAAACGGAGTTCTATTTCGTTCTTTGATGTCCAGAAACAGGAAACTGCTGTATCACGGTGGGCAAGGGCAAGGACAAGAGTAGCTAAGGTATTCAATCTTCTAATAAATTCAATTTTCTGTAAGTTACTTTAATCACGCTTATATGTGACTCTTTGCAAAACCATTCATTTGGAAAAAGAATAATACAAGAGCGTTCCTCTGGATGAAGCATAGTTTTCTTCTTTACCACTCTCTGAATACACCAATTACTTTTTAACCAGAGAGAATCTGGATTGTTCACTGTGAAGCCTAACTAATAACATCTTTATTGACGTTTTTTTTTTTAATATTTTATTTGGGATCTAGCTTCTAACTTATTTTTCACACAGGTGGGAAAAGGTTTGTCCAAGGATGAGAAGGCACAAAAACTAGCCCTACAACATTGGCTTGAGGCTGTAAGACCCTGAAACCTTCTCAGTTCTTACCCCATTATTCCAGTATTTGAGCTAAGAAGATTGTCCTGATGGCCTTGAAGCTTTTGATCAACAAATATGATCTATGAAGTATTGAAAATATTTCTTTTCTTTTGTTAATGTTGCAGATTGACCCACGTCATCGATATGGCCATAATCTGCACCTCTATTATGATACATGGTTTGAAAGCCAAAGCACCCAACCATTTTTCTACTGGTAGGCACTCATTCTAAGATCTAATCTCTTCACTGTACTTACATGATCATGGTAGATAGGAACTAAGGATCTGGGTGGCTAATTTACTTCTTTTATTACATTTAGGTTGGATATCGGAGAAGGCAAAGAAGTAAATCTTGAGAAGTGTCCAAGATCCACTCTTCAACGCCAATGCATTAAATATCTTGGACCAGTAAGTTCTCACACACACGCACGCACGCACTCACATGTATAAACCATAAGTTTGAATTAGATTCTGATTCGTATTCAACAAACTTAATTAGCTATAAAGATTCACTTCTTTGTATAGCCTGAATCTATCTAAAATCTGCTGTTGCCTGTATCTCATATCACTGATTTTTGGTGGTACCATTGCAGAAAGAAAGGGAAGAATACGAAGTTATTGTTGAAGGAGGCAAGCTGGTGTACAGACTGGATGGGAAGCTTCTGGATACTGATGATAAGTCCAAATGGATATTTGTTCTGAGCCCCACAAGGTCTTTGTATGTGGGGCGAAAGAAGAAGGGTTCTTTTCAGCATTCTAGCTTCCTGGCTGGAGCTGTAACCACAGCAGCAGGAAGATTAGTGGCTCATCAGGGTGTCCTTGAGGTACTAACATAATATAGCACACAGCATAATCACTTCCATTCTATCACTTTTAACTTTCTGGTAATTTCCCTGAAGTAGATTCACTTATAAGTGTTGTTATTGTATTAAAACATTTCAGGCTATTTGGCCCTATAGTGGACACTACCTCCCTACAGAAGAGAACTTCAAAGAATTCATTAGCTTTCTTGAGGAGCACAATGTAGACCTCTCCACTGTTAAGGTAACTAAAATTTTGCTCTTTGACCATCATTTTGAACAAATTCTGTCTGTGCAGTTAATACACACGCCTCCAGCAGAAGAAGAAATTTAGATCATCGAACAAAAATTTCCTTTAAGTGAATCATTTTTCCACTTTAGACTTACATAATTGACTTACATACTAATCCTTTATAAGCTAAATCAATGTGAGAATGTTTTATAGTTTCAATGATGAAATGGTTTGAATCTTGTTCAAATTACCTAATGGATCTCTTATTTAACTGGTCAATACAGAGATGTGCAATTGATGATGATGCTACTTCATTCTATGGAACAACTTCACTCATTGCAAATAAACAACCACAAGCAGATAAGGGTCCCACTTCACAACCAGAGCTTACAACTACAATTGATGCCAAAGACAATAATGGCAAGGAGACAGACATTGGCGACACGAAGGTTGAGGCAAAAGTTGTTGCTATTGAAGATGGTGACAAGAAGGTCGAGGCCCCAGCTTTTGACCTGTCCAAGAGGTTGTCTCGCAAGTGGTCAACTGGGGCTGGGCCCAGGATTGGGTGTGTGCGTGAGTATCCTGGGCATCTGCAATCAAGAGCAATGGAGCAAGTGAATTTGTCACCTAGGCCCAATTCTGGAAGACTGAACAACTACGGCCCAATTCCTTCACCAAGGCCCAGCCCAAAAGTCAGGATGTCTCCCAGCATTGCTTACATGGGACTGCCCAGTCCTAGGACCCCTATAGCTGTAGCAAGTTAAGGCTATATAGACTTGTAGGGATTAGGGTCCTTCTTCAGAGTAAATAAAGACTTCTGAACCCTAAAAATGACCAAAGATGGGTCAGAAGAAAGAGGGTTCATGTGAAGGGGCAGAGTATTTAACCTTAAATGCCCTCTGTTTTATTTTGTTTTATATTTTTTCATGAATTTATTTATTCCTTTATTCTTTGAAATATTTTGATATTTTTGCTTCATTGACAAGCTTCACCCAATTTTGTTCCTCTTTTGGAGAGGTGGATTACCAATTGTATGTTAAAAATTACATGAAACTTAGTACCAGAGAAACAGTCTAAGTTTTTTTTTTTAATTCATATCACTCAATAACAGAATTTTATTTAAATTTACATGAATTATTAAATGGCTGAGTTTAGTACCTTTTAGAATACTTAGTGTATGTGAGAAGCAAGCAAGAAAGAATGAGTGTATATCAAATCACTCAATCATATGCATGATATAAAGTGATTGATAATAGCAGACAAAAAGGCAAAAGAAAGAAAAAGTTATGTCGAAGAGTTCAAGAAGGGTAGGATGAACAGTTGAACATTCAATCTTTGCTGATCATCAACAAACCCTAATTTTTGCAAAGGTCCAAAAATGCCTCAGGCAGCTTTTTTCATCCCCAGACACAGAGAAGAGGCAGATATGGTGCTCTCTCTCTCTCTCTCCCCCCCTCTCTCCCTCCCCTTTCTTTCTTCCTGCACTTCACTGACCGTATTGAACTGCACCAATACATAGATTCACTGCAGGGCTAAATCCTAAAATTTCATTGACGATTATTTAACTAAATATATCTACACTGTTGATTATTCAATTAGTAAAATTTAAATTTATAATTATGTTAAAAAAGCAAGAATATAAATATTAGATATGAAGACTGCAAAACGTCATTGACATCAGTGGTGAGGATGAAGATGAAGGCTTCTGTTGGCTTTAGTTAAAAGCTAAGGGTTAAAAAAAAAGCTGCCGAGTTTGGAGCCATTGGTTGTCGTGTTAGTCCTTTTGTTTCTTAGTACACTGTGCCACTTGCTATTATATACTATAACATCCCTACTTTCTTCCTCATTTTGCTGCTTTTTCATCAATGATGACACCATCTTTGTACCTTCCGTAATCGACAATTCAAAACTCATTATATAATAATCACTTTAACCAATTTTTTTACATAAAATAATGTCTCATACGTTGTTTTTTTGGATGAATGAACTTGTTGATACTTTGTTTTAAAGAATTCTCACATCTCACTTAAGGTTCTTCTTCCAACGATTTTCATCTACTTTGATTAAAACATTTTTTTTGGCGGTTAAAATCATGGGAGAGACGGAAATTCTGATAAAATATTGAGTTCAATCAAATCAATCAAGCGTATTTTTTTTTGTCTTACATGAGCTTTATTTTACCCAAAAACTTATTTGATTAGATAACTGATAACTACATAAATTTTGTGTTTGAATTGTAATGATTTTTACCACTAAATTCTAATATTTTATAAATAAAACACACCTTAAAATGTTTGCATGCTAAGTACTCCTAAAGCTTCATCTCTTTAAAGCTGCATTTGATTACTCCATTAAATTCTGTTATTACCTAAGAAAATAAAATTCCTAAAAAATATCATTTACATTTTGTTTAAAAAACCATCTCACGGTTCATGTCATACTGTATTTGACTACTTGCATTGCAAGGTTAATCTGCCCTGAGGTTGGATTCCCCAAATTTATGACTGATCTTTTGATATGAAAAAACAGTTGGCACTTGGCAGTGATGACAGATCCAATTTTCATCAATGAACAACAACCCCCCCATTTCAGTGAGCCCCTAACTGTGTGTGTGTGAGGGTGTGTGTATATATATATATATATATCAGAGCCACATAAAACTTCTCAAACCAGGAAACCAAGACTCAAAGTCTATTCATATTTAACTGACCAAATTTACTGGTGAGGTTAAGTCCAAGTTTGCAGAAAACTTTACAGATGGTTAAAGATACTGTGTAGAGTCTGAATTGTTCCATCACAGTAAGATCATTTCTTTTTTCGTCTTCCTCTTCTTCTTGATGTAGTCAACATCTCTGGACTCTTCAGTTGAAGCCTCTGGAATTTGAATCCCTCATTAACTGCTGAATAGAGCTGAAAATGGTGACTGGACATCGATCTGAGTCAGTGAGCAAAGTCCTACTGGTTGGGATAAGTCACAAGTAAATACTGTCCCACGTACCTATGTTCATTCACAACCTCAACATATCCATGATATTATATATTTAATCAAAAAGATAAAAAGTAACCTTTTTTAACACATTATCTTTGGAGAGAAAGAAAGAAAAAGAAGATAAAACATCCATGATATGAAAAATAAGTCTTTTTTTGTTGTTTCCCACATTAGTTAAATTACATTTTGAGAAAGTTAAGCTGTGATTAGCATAATAAATGACCCAATCAAAACCATCAGTTGACCATTCGAAGTTCTTGAGGAAGACTTGACTGCATCTTCCTGTTTCCCACCCACCAACCTGCTAGAAAATGACCTTTCAGTATGTAAACTGTGTACTGCAATAAGCAATGTTGAGCCTTTACTCTTTAACTTCTCAGTTTGGGGACTCATTCAATTATAGCCATTTCTATGTCTCTTGCGGCTTTCCCCCAGTGAGATTGCCCCAGACAGCTTTCATCTTTCTGATTATGAACAATATAAAATTCTTTTAGCTTCTGTTGGGCTCACTTGGAAGAGTCAATTCTTAACAGTTGTTTGAATTTTTAAAAAGAAAGAAAGAAAGAACAGCTCTGCAGTCTAGGAGGCAGCCTGGTACTACAATAAATTAAAATAATTTTTTTCACCAAACAATAGTATTATCACATTATATAATCATAATCATATTTATAATTATAATCCTATTGAATTTTGTGCGAATATATTTGTGGGAGTCATTGTAATGAGCACTGCTTAATAATAAATTTTAAGCAGAGAAAGGAAAAAGAGAATGTTAGTTGAAAGAGTAATAAAGAAGATTCAGTTTCTTGGCCTAAAAGAGTTTTAGTTTCTGATACAAAAGAAAAAAAACTAGGAACCTAACAGTTTGTCGTGACCCCCACCCCAAAAAAAAAAAAAAATCTCAAATGCAAGACAAGACAATTGACATGTGAAATGAGATGTTAAGAAGTGCTGTAAACTCTGAAACAGTATAAAAGGAAGCTCAGCTTCACAGGGACCAGGCATGAAAGTAATATTTATATTTTGTAAGTTCCTCACTTTAAACTCACATCCATATCATTATCTTCATCTTGTTATGTAAGCACCCAATAAAGAGCAACAATTTTGTGTGTTAGTGTGAGAGTGAGAGTGAGAGAGAGAGAGAGAGAGAGAGAGAGAGAGGAGATCAACCTCTTTTGGTCTTTGCTTTATATATCTCTCCATTAGTTGCTTGTTCTCTTGTGGCATCTTAGGTCAATCTCATTGAACAGTGATGATGGTTAGTATATTCAAGTAAGTGAGATTCACTGAGCCTGAGAACCAGATCGACTCAGTTTGTCTCCTTTTTTTCTCTCATACCTTTTTGTATCATCAACTAGACAATCATTTTCCACATCATTTTAAGGTCTCACCAATCACCATGAAGAGATCAACGTGCTCCTTAAATCTCATGGCTGCTCTTCTACTCACAACTTTGGTTTCTGTAATGAACAAGCAGCCTCTGTCGCGTTATGCCGCTGCCACTTCACAAGGTCAGTACACAACTTGACAAACTATATTCATTAGTTCATTACACGTTACCACTGAATCGGTCATTTTCACAAACACTTCTCCTGCACAGTGTCTTCACTCTAATTAGTAATTTCCCGGACTCCTTTTTCCCGTCTCTTTTTGATCACCGACATCATCATATTCTCAAACATTATATCAATTTTCCACAGATGATCAGACAACAAGATACATCCCAGATCCAGGTTCTGACTCCACACTGGTACCAATCCATGCCTCTGTGTAAGACTATGATTTTCTGTCTCTGGGAACATTGTTTAACGGATAAAATTTCTGTTTTGCGAGATGGGATTGAAGGGAAATGAAGGAATGGCAAATGGGTTTGCAGAAATAGGAGGAGGATTGAGCAGGTTAGGGTCAATTCCACCAAGGTGTGAGCACAAGTGTAGGGGTTGTGTGCCTTGTGATCCAATTCAAATCCCTACAACAGCAGGGCGGGTTGGGGTTCAGTATGCAAATTATGAGCCAGAAGGGTGGAGATGCAAGTGTGGAACTTCTTATTATAATCCATGAAATGTTGTTACGTTGATGATGAACTTCTTCTAGTTATGTATGTGTTATTGTGGTGTATAGATCTATATAAATATTGCCGAATCGCCATTGATGCTGTTTAGCTTGGAATTCATGCTGTACTTGTTTGGCTTTAAGGCGTGGCATGCAGAGACAAGAAAAGATGAGTGGCGTGTAGTTTTCCACTCGTTTGCTATCAACAAGCAAATTGTTTTCGCCCCTTTTGTTTTCACAATGTCTTGTCATTGATTTTCTTTTCTTTGACAAAATATAATTTAGAATAAATTAAATTATATGACTTTTTAATCAATCAACGATTTTTAAAATAAAATTAATTTTTAATTGCTAATGTTTTTGCGGTATGAGTTCTAATAAATAAGGACCAGATTTCTTTTCAAGAAGATCCTCCGAGTAAAAAAAATATGACGACTTTTTTTTAAGGTCAGATGTTTGAAAATATGAGGTATATATAGTCTTTTTAATCTGTAATTAATAATTTTTTTTAAAAATACTCTTGAATCTTGATATGAAAATATGTCATATATAAGTGAGATGTTCTATCAAGCAAAGATAAATATAAAAATATAATATAAATTTAAAGACAGTAAATTAATTTATTAGAGGTGTGATTTTGTTAAAAATATTTTTTAACAGAAAAAGTATGATTTACTCTCAAATAAATTTTTGTTATATGAATCTTAAATTTTTTTTTTTAATTAGTAGAGTGGGATCAAGCTGAACCAAATTAATCAACTCAGCCCAACTTCATGCGGCCAATTTCCGCACAACCATTCTTTTAGCCCAAACAAAAAATAAAAACTCATTTGATGTGATCCTATGCATGTAGTGGTGAAAGTAGAACAGTCGGCCTCTCAGGGTCTGCCCAAAAGTGTTTTTTTTTATATTTTTAAATCTAGTTTATGAATCATATTATTAAATTTTTATTATAAAATTTTACTTTTACTCCATATTAAATGTTTTTTTTTGAATTAAATGAACATATATAATGATATAGATTATAAGCGGAATCAAATCTACAACTCACTTACATAGAAGTTTACATGCTATGAAGCTACAAATTTATTGCCACCCGTATTAAATATTAAATATTAGTGAAAAAACCACATATGCAAGGGAAAATATATTTATTACAAAAGCATTAGATGATATTATCTTATATAACACTATTTTCTATCACGACATACTTAAACACCAAACATTTATTATCCATCGGAATGACCCATGCAATAAAGATATGAAATTATCAATTATTTTTCCTTAAAAAAAATTGCACGTTCTCAGAAGGCAACTTTTGATAATCTACGGATTCGCCCATTCTAAAATGTTCTTTAAAGTTAGCTATTGAAATTATTAGAAATTACATACATTTGCTCCTTCCATAACGTAATTTCGCTTATTACCTTTGGAATTCTATAAAATGCCTTATATATTAAACATGAGAAAATGCTCTGTGATATCACTTTCATCTCCTTGATATTTCCAAAATTGTGTTTTGCCCACAATTTGCAAGAGATGGGGGAAATTCATCTCAGCCATTTACTTGCAGTTGTTATATTTTAGAACTCAAATTTAAAACTTCTAATTAAGTCAATATATCTCTTACAGATACACCAAGCATCTAGTGGTCAGAATCCCCATCCTTTGATAGGCGCCACTATTGCTATATAGTTGTTTTTCTGAGTTTTGAAGAAATTTGAGTCTAAACTCAGTTTGGGCATACATGATAAAGCTAAGAAGCTGACAAAATGAGGTGAATTTCTAACTTCTTCATTCAGCTCATTTGAATCTAAACTCAGGTCTTCACTGCCACTTCTGACTGGAATTACTAATTTTTATAACAATTTTCATATTTGAGATTTTTGGGTATTCCAAGCATTGTCATGTGAGATTAAAGTGCAACTTTTTTTTTTTTAAAAAAAAAACCAAGGTCACAGAAAAACCATGTAAATAAACAAAAATTAAATCATGCCTAAAATCATAAAGTTTCTATAATTTGGAGACGGATAATTAAAAATCCTAATATCAATATAGTTATTTGATGTCTAGTGGGTAAGTAGATTAGCTTATCTACTTACTTTTATATAAACATGATCGAAGTGCAAATTTTCAACTACAATATAATCAGTTGGAGTACTCATGGTTTGAATGTGACAATGCTTGATGCAAATTAAATGTCCAGAAAAAATTACAATGATTCTTCATTCTTCCTCCAGATAGCATCTGTCAAGGTATTTCTTCAAACCTCACCGGCTTTAGGTTATTCTAAAATTCATTGCACCACAAAGAATAACAAAGGAAACTATACTTTTCAAACTGTAGCAAAGGATCATCTTTGAAGGCAACTTTTCATAGTCTAAAGATTCCCATTATAAAATGTTCTTTAAATTAACTGCTTGATTTTTTTTTCATTAAAAAAAAAAACTAGTGATGGGATAAATTCATCTCAGATATTTACTCGTAACATTTTTATGGTGACATAAAACTTTAAATAAATTGAGTTTCAAGGACTTGTTAAGACCAATGCATGTTTTCAAATTTAAAAAATACTTAAGAAATATTTACAAACCACTTCTAACAAAACTCTCATATCATCAAGAAGATTTGAATCCACCACCTTACAAATTATAGACCAATTTCTTATCAATTGGATCAATTTTATTAGTATTTGCTTGCAATTTAGTTAATCCCCATAGATGATGCCATTTCTAAAAATCAAACTTAAAACTTCTAAATAAATTGGTATATCTCTCTTCCTAGTTGAGTTAAGTATCCATTGGTTACAGTCTCCGTCCTTCGTCAGACGCCATTACCAGTATAGTTGCTTCATGCTTGTGTTTCTGAGTGCTGAAAAAATTTGAATCTAAACTCATATTGCCCATACAAATAAAGCCAAGAAGCTGAGAGAATTTGAGGTAAATTAAGAATAATTTTGCTCGCTATAGAGCTCAGGTATTTATGGCCACTTCTTGCGGGAATTACAAATTTTTATAACGACTTCCATATTTGAGATTTCTGGGTATTCCAACTTTCCAAGCAATGTCGAGTGAGATCAGAAGTGCAAATTTTCAGGTACAACGTTATCAGCTAGTATACGCATGTTTTGAATGTGACTATGTTTGATGCAAATTAAATGTCCGGAAAAAAATTACAATGATTCTCCATTCTTCCTCCTAATGGCATCTGTCAAGGTATTGTTTCAAACTTCACCAGCTTTTTTTGTTTTTTGGACAAAAAAAACTTCACCAGCTTTTCTAAAATTCATTGCACCACAAAGAATAACAAAGGAACCTATACTTTCCAAACTGTCACTTCATGAATCTTCCTCTCTTGTTCCAGTGACAAATGAAGCAATACTTTTCTCATAACTAAATCAATGAAACGCAGATAGCTGCACAGGAATTTAAAACTTGTACATTCACAGAGTATGAAAGTTATAAAGAACCTAGAAAAAGGGTTGTCACCTCAATGAGTTCGATTTGTTACAAGAATTAAACAGGACTTTGTAGATACGTTGTCATTCTTTGATAATGTGCTATATGAGATGTATTAGTATAAATTTCCATCAACATGCATGTTTCTTCCTAAATAAGTGATCAGTTACTACAGGTTTATAAACTACTTTCAGAATTGTTATCTATAAATGTTGCAATTGTGAACACGAGAGAAATAAAGCATATTTCCAATGAAAAGATCGAAGAAATGTAAAATAGGCACAAATAATGGAAGGAAATGCAGCTGATAATGTTATCTGGAAAATTGTCTGGATAATAATATTCAGCTGATAACATTTACACTTGTTTTGCAGGGACAAATTGATAGAAACCAAGGTAAATCTTCAGAGACACATTGAGTAGTATGGCTACGTTATGTTTATACTTGAGTGGGTTGGTTTTTCCAACTTAATATATAGCTTTCTAGGGAGAGTTTTTCATGATGCGTTAATTGGTATCAGAGTTGATGGTTGACTGTTTTCGAAGAAGATTGCATGTAGAGGGTTTAAATAGATCAATGGAGGACTTGGATCAGCATGTGAGCAAGCAGAGACGTGTCATATAGTGGGGCTGCCAAACTCTAAGGATGGCCAACTGATGGAGACTAAGGCTATGTTGGATGCTTAGTCCTACTGACATTTAGTGATATGAGCTACCTCATGAAATATTTAAGCGAATTGATTCTCCTGCTTCGAAGGTTTTTGAGGAAAGCCTAACCCCACCACTCCACACTTGGTTCAATTGATAAAGGAGTTACATCAATTTAACCAAAGGTCTCAAGTTCAAGTTTTGAGAATGAAGCCATATTAAAATATAGGAGAGCTTGCTATATGAAGATCTCACAAGTATTCAGTCAAGATTAGTCTGGGTCTCATTAAATCCTTTCGACTCGGGTTGGGAAGGCCTAGGATAATGGTTGCAATATGCAAAAATAAAAGGGCTCCTAACCCCTTAGGTGTCCATCACAAAAATTGAAGATCTTCTTGACCTCATAAACACACGCATCGAAACAAGCTCAAGATAATTCTATTACGCACAAATGAGCACTTGCCACTGCAAAATCCTTTAGCCAAGAGCAATTATCCTATGATCAATCATTGTTCTATGGACAGTGAAATTTATCTGTTAGCTTGTGCCTTGGTCAACACTAGATGGCTGACATACGAAAGTCCAAAATTTTGCTGGCAAGTTTGTTACTGAGAACAGGCAAGTTTAAGGGATGCACATACTAAACCTGAAACTATTTGTTAAGGATAAATAGCAATTGTGAAAACTGTAATGATAGCCTCCACAATATTAAACCACTTTCAAATTCACTAACCAAAAATGCAATAGTAAGTCCAATTACTCTTTTGTTTTTCAGTAGAGACTTCTTTTCCAGCAAAAGTCCCCTGAACCTCCAGAAAACATGTCATCTACAATGGTAATATCTTTATTTTCCAGCCACAACATTTTTGTGCAGAAAAGTAAAAATGCCATAGAAGACCTTAATAGGAGGATTACAAGTACCAAGGTATGCATTCATCTTGAGTCACATTGGTTACAGTTTAGTTACATGATCGGCATCTATGGGTAACAATGAATGCATTGTTTCAATAAAACAATTAGACCTCATTTCTCTAAGCAATACATCAAGTCTAAGGAATGAGATACACGGTTTATGACTTGTGAATAATGCAGAACAGATCTATTATATATATATATAGACAGATTTATTGATAATGCATTAAATTGAAATTGAGAAGTTAATGTAACAGGAAATTGGCCTTCACAAAATACCATCACAGACAGCCATGCCAATCCTTCCGGGAGTAAACAAGATGATTACCCTCTTAATAGAATCCATGGTGAACACTTGACAATTTATCAACCACATTACATTAAATATTTATACTTGCAGACTCGGAAATAAACTGTGATCAGCAGATAAACAAATATATAATAAGACAGCCAATTGAGGGATTATGGTCCTTTTCAAAGATCAAAACACCAACCTGAGATCCTCAGAACTAGCAATCACTACCATCCATACACAACTCTAGTGTACCTGTCCTTGAGCCACTTGAAGCTCTTCCTGAAAGACCCTTTAAGTTTACCTTCAACAGTATAAACCTTGTAACTAGCAACCCTCTTCTTCCTCTGCAACTCTGGATCACTGATGCTCCAGTTTTTGGAAGAGGAACTATTAGTGGACTTGCCCTTCTTGAACTTCACATCGTTGACCCCAATCTGGTTTTGGGTGGTTGAAGGAGGAACAGAGGATGAGTATGAAGCACTGTAGCAACGGAGATCTTGCATGCCATGGAAGCCGCCGGTGGAAGCAGTTCCGGTGCCGGTGTAGCTCTCAATTTGATACCTCCCATCAGCGTACGATTTGGATCTGAAATTTTCCATGGAGACGCCCAGAATTCAAAACCCTCCGGCCTAGAGGGTCAAGATTCTACTTTGTCCGAATGGGGTTCTGCGAAAGCAGCTTCTACTTCGCTTTGTTTGGTATGAATTAATTTTCAGCGAAGAAAAATTTATTCAGTTTTGACTTTCAGAAGGGCGCTTTCTTTCGGTTTTGCGTCGGTCCATGTTCCTCACATAGAGAATAGCATTTCGTCTTGTCGTCTAGTTTATAATTTTTTTTTAAATTATAAGGTCACAGTAAAACTGTATAAAAAATTAAAATTTAATCATATTTAAAATTATACAATTTTTATAATTAGTTCATCAAAAAATATAATATTAAAAGTATCTACTCTCATATTATAAACTAGTCATATTTAGTTTATAATTTCATATCTACTCCCATATTCACTTATTTACTGCTGCTCTCCTAAGCTAACTATTGGGACCAAATTTTAACATTTTATTTAATCTTAAGTGACAAGACTGATGTAATTAGCATTATTTACTTAATATCTTTTTATATAATTAAATAAAAAATATATTTTTCATATATTGATAATTTTAATGATAAGGATTTATGTTACAATAAATAATTTATAAAAAATATATTTATTTTAATTTAATAAAAAACAAGTACTTTAAATATATAAAGTCAAGTATATAATTTTTTTAATATTACATATTATAAAATAATTACATGGTTGTTAATTTTTTGAATGTTATCCCTCCCTACTAGTATTAAATTGGGCAACGAAGACAGCTAAGATTATTGAGATTGCTAAATCAACGTGGATTTCAAATATTTGAGTAGACGTATGCTCAAGGCAAATGAACGGAAGGGTATAATTGCTACTTCTTTTATTAAAAAATATAAAATATTTTTAATAAAACATTGCTTTTTAATAAAATAATTATTTATTTTTAAACTAACTTATCTTTTCATATTTATTCTCATTAAATACCCTATAATAAATAAAAATTTATTCAACAATGAGAGTACTTTTAAAAAAAGATAATGATTACACCTTAAAAGATTAAAAATACTTTACATTTTTAAATATTCAACTTCTTAAAAAATATCTTACATTTTTAAACGAAAAGAATATATTTTTTAGTTCATGAATGGATTACTTTACACCACATTATATTATAGTATATAATACTCAATACTCCTTCAAAAGTAACTTAAAGATAAATACAGTCTTTAACTCTAACAAAAATATCTTCTATTTAAATTTTTATACAAAAATAAGTATTTAAACTAATAATTTTTAAATAAAAATATAACTGAATTAAATTATTGGATAACTATATTTTTTTAAAAAATTCATTTTAAAATAAAAAAGTAGTTAAAAAAACCTCAATCACATTGTCAAACAAGGAAGGTTGTCACCAAATCCAGTCTCTATAAATGCAAAACGCAACAGCAGCCTGGTTTTGCAATTAGCACCTCGTAAGGTGTGCTCCACGAGATGGTAAGCAAGAACGCGGAATTAGAATAACAAAATTCAATCGGCCATGAAAGACGATTTTTTCCATTTGATGTTGGTTTACAATAATTAAAATTAGAATACGAAAGGACAAAAAACATTGATAAAGGTTTTCAACATGTTGAAACTCTACAGGAGGGGCAAGGCTAAACTCTTATAAGTTCAAGTCATAAACTTAATTACCTTAAAATTAATTATTTTTTAAAACCCAACTTTTATTTAAAAGGTTTAGAGTTAAATCCGTAAGTCAGTTTTTATTATTTATTACTTTTTTCCATTTAAAAAAATTAAAACTTTTAATTATAATATTTCATATTTTTAAATATAAATTATAATATTTAAAAATTAAAAATAAATAATAATAATTCTAATTTCAAAGTATAAATATATATTATAAAATTTAAATTCAACTTAAAAATTAAAAATATTCATTTTTGAAGGATAAAGCCAAAAAAAGTCTAAAAAGGCACCTTAAACAAGTAATTTCAAAGTTTAAAGTTTATCAGTGTTCAATTTCAAAGCTTGATTTCTCAAAAAAAAAAAAATAATATTTTAAGATTTGAATCTTTATAAAAATGAATTTAAACATGCACCCGTAATCCTTATCCTTCTGGCGCTAGGAGTAGGAAAAGTTAGTGACTTCGGTTTTAGAACATAGAAAGTCCATTTTCTATTTTTTTTTTCCAAATCAATCCCCCCATTCCCCAAAACTTTGCCTTCTCGTCATTAATGGTCCTTCGACATTACCCTTAACCTAGCCCTTTTTAATAAGAAAGAAAGACACCCGCATACCCACGCACACAAACGCATCAACTATGGGCTTAACTCAGAGACCTTTTCCAAGTGAGAAAGGTAATGTTTCAACTACCTACCGTTGACAAGACAATCTCATCGTTAATGACTGAGGTGGTGGCTTTTAAAGCTGTTTTTAATGGTGACTGGTCCACCCCAAGACTCTCATTAGTAAAAGATATTGCAAATCTTTCATTATCTAGTCTTTGGGCAATGTTTCTTGTAACATGTCGCCGTTATTTATTATTTATCAGGAGAATTTGGCAATCATAACAAAACGAAGATACTGAAGTTAAGGAATTTACAACTTCACCGTTAGTGGTGAATGAATACCACTTGCACAGCCACTTTAGTTCTTTCCATTACCTTCAAATTTGCCTAAGTGCATTTATAGGCAAAATTGGCAGATCAAGCTGAGTTCAGAAGAAACGCTGCGGAGATCAAAAGATGAGATTACCGCAAAGAAGCTTCAAATTACATGGAGCCCAGAGTAAATATATTGCCAAAAGATAAAAGGAGGGCCAGAGGTCTACAATTTCACTCTATGGAAGTGAAAAGCTCATCATTCACGTGCATGGAATGCTAGCTTAGTCAATTCCCTTATTCCTGTTCATCAGGTCATGGTAGTATAATAGTACACACATTGGTTGACCAAGAATACTGAATATGAACCAGAAAACCATATTTCCAACCTGCCAAAAAAAAAAAAAACGATAGCAATGAATCAAGTTGAGTTACGGACATGTGTGCTTGTAATATTGATGGACCAGAATGATTAAATAGGTGTCAGAGACGCACCATAGAGTTTGTAAACTTATTTTGCAGGTAATTGGTGATCAAGACCAAAGGAACCTAAAAAACGAAAAATACAAATACTAGTGTCAAGCGAGCGAAACTAAAATAAAGATGGCACCATTACCAGTAAAAACAAATAATCTAGCAAAGATTCAACACAAAAAAAGAGAGAGAATTACACCTAAGCCCCTCACAACACAATTAAATATCACAAAGTCCATGGATAAGTTAGCATAGCAAAATAGTTGTCACCTTGTTTTATTGAATTGTGCCGTGGAGAATCTAAACATAATTCTCCCTAAAGAGAACAAACCTTCTTTTCTTTTGGTCATGGAAGAACAAAAAAATTAAAATGACTTCATCCTTTTCTTTCAAGAAAAGATTTTTTTCCTTTGGGTGTGGTGTGGGAGGGGGGGGGGCAGAGGCCTCTTTACCTGGAACATGATTCCAATAAAAGCCCACAACTTGAATATGTGGCAGGGAACGGCAATGCAGAGCTGCACCAGATGAAGAAGTCATGAGCTGAATTGATCAGGTGTCTTTATAAATAAACAAGGGAATAATACCTGCATATTTACTTCATTTGGGAGCAAGGGGAGCTATACGTCATAATAAGTATATACTTCATTTGGGAGCAAGGGGAACTATACTTCATAATAAGTTTGCAGTGATATCAAACAAATGGCTATTTATTAGTTACCATCATATTAAAAAATGAGTTTTCCTTCCTATCACTCCCACAACATGAAATGACCATCCCTCCTTTCTTTCTTTCTTAATTTGATTTCGTCTCTCTCCAAATACCTTCTCTACTTAGCGTCTCCAATTATCCAGCCAAATACAGCAGAAAATAAAGAAATTGAAATTAGAAAGTAGGATAATGTGATAATTGAAGACATTGGCACTCTCCCCAACTCTTAACAACGCATCATGCAGACAAGTAGAATAGCCTTTAGAACATAAGGTCAAAAGAGGAAGAGAAAGATGAGTCGCATACCTCATGGAACACAGCAGATACAAAAAATGAAATCAGAACAGCAACACCCTGAACAACATGGATTACATGCCTATTACTATATGCTTAGAAATCATAAAAGCAACACATCCATTAACAATGCAAGACCCAAACATCAGCCAATGAGAAACAACTCCATTAATAACGGATATGCTAGGAAAAAAAGCGGGAAGAAAAACTAGAAGGTTGTAGAACATGAAGAAAACAAATTAATTCAGCTGCTCTCCCATGTTGAAATATGTAGAAAATACATTCGAATCTGCATATTTTTCTGTTTGGATTAAACAGTAAACATTATCTTATTCAATACGATTAGAGAACGTTATCCATACTTTAATTCTTCAAACATATCACAAATACAATCAGTCCATCAAAAGACATATCATATCATGCTTCACACACACACACCCACACACCAACCCCCATTTCAATTCGATAATAATCAAAATAAATAGGGCAAGGCAAAATGAGATGGTGAACATAGAGTGACTATAAATGAAAAGCTTTTCAGACAAATGAAAACATATTTGAAATATAAGTTCAGACTGTAAGCTGAAAAAGAACAGATCACCTTGGGTATGCCATGCCTTAAGCATGGAAAATATAGATGCCGGACCATCCATGTGTGCACAGGCTGTGGTCAGAAAGAATTCCCACAGTTACATAGTACTGGATTAGAACAGTGCCAAAAAATAACTGCTGATATCTACTATCATGGTTTTAGAACCACTCATTAAGCAGTAGAAGGTTCGAAGATGTAACTTCTCTTCATTTCTATGTTTACAGAGCCTTCAATAAAGTAGCCAACCGTTGATCCTATTGGCATGGCAATCAGCTTGCAATCTCACTTTAACCAAAACTGGAAGTATGAGTTGAATGATTTGCTCATTGAATAACATGCATGTAAATATAAGTTAAATAGATGGATAAGGTGTTGTTTACAGTAATGGATTAATTAAGTTGTTCTTTTATATCGTTTACCCTAGTCCCTTTTGTGGGAAATTAAAACTGATCAATATTTACCCCAAGTTTTAATGCAAGATAATCTTTCTTTTATGTTAATAAACAAAAAGGAATTAAGGGTTACAATTGAGATTGTGTTTAAAACCAAAATCTTCGTTTACTCACAAATTTTTATGAGACTAGATGCGAGACTCAATTTCTCAAAATTTACAAGAATTTAAATGACATAAAAGTACTTACAAACAAAATTTTCAAGATCAAAGTAGACTAGTTCAACTCATATTAGCTGGATTTAGACTCAACATGCAAGGAAAATAAGGAAACAAATCAACCATAAAATACATAGCCACTATCTAAGTCTTTAAAATTATCAAATATTTACAGACATAGAAACCTACCATATTCCACATTCTCCAATACTGATGACAGCAGCAGCACAAATTCAATCAACAAAAACAAACATGTCATTTCCTTTCTAGAATGAACATAACATCAATATTTTATGACAAATAACCTACTTCTTCAACAGTTTGGGCATTCCACCAATCTTTGTAGAATTCACGATCACCAAATCGAAGAAGCTCTGCGAGAATATTTAACCTGCATTGCAACATTGCTTGCAAGCATAAAATGTCTCCAAAATAAATGCTAATAACATTGACATAAAAAAAAAAAAGACAAGTACTTAAGTGCATGTGTGCACAAAAAGAAAAAAAAACAGACCTTTGTAATTAAATAAGAAACGAAAAAGAGGAGAAACAAGTTTTACAAGTCGCAGGAGGATAAAATATTCACATGGAAATAACATACAAACTCATTGACACAATAAACCTCTACCATCCCTCCGAGAACCAATTAAAGAAAACACGGGTGGTGCAGCAAATAGATTCCACAAAGACACATGTTAAGGAGCATGTACTTCAGACAACATAGTATCAACATGCAAAAAATCTTAGATTTTACCATCAATGCAGTGGTTATTCGGATGGCTGAGCGGAAAGGTGCGTATCATTTAAAATTTCTGAGAAAGCTTAATGGATCAATAAGTTGCAAACACTTAAAATAGTCATGTGAGAATTGCTAGAGCAAAGAAGTGAAGGTTCCATGATTTCTAGTGCATCTTCTTCAAAATCTGAACATTTTACTATAAACTAAAATCCTTCAAAATATGGGGGAAAGAAGACAGCATGTTAAATTGCATGAGGTAGTACTAACATACATCTAGACTACAACAAAAATGGAATACATACCAAAGGTGAAAAAAGCAGTAGAACATGCAGAGCCACACATATAAATTTGGAACAGAAAGCTTCAGAACTCTCTCGATGGCATATAGAAGGTTTCCCTTTAAAGGATGTTGAGAATTCTGAACAATTGGATTAATATACTGCAGAATTATATCACCAAACCAATGTCAGAATATTTTTAGAATTACATAAAAGAAACTAGAGAAAAAAAGGATGCGTGATAGTATGCCAAACTTATGAACAATTACTGCTTACTTGTTCTACTATAAACCCCATGACTCCGGTGAATATTATCAGTTTAACAACTTGGCGAAACACCCATCTCTTTCGTATGGAAGGTGTGCGAGGATAGCTTGGCTATAACAGCAAACCATTGCATTGGAGATAACAGAGTAGAATGTATGTGTGAGTGAGAATAACATCAGGACGATTACCCCCATAACAAAAATAATTGACAAATGAAATTTATGTGCAGTTGCATTGGGTGTAGATAAATGCAGAATGAAGTCAACAGCAAAAATTCATTAATGAAAAGTAAGTATCAAGAGCAAATTGAAGTATGTGTAACCTGTGAATTTTTTCAAAGGACAAAGAAAAAAAAAACAAAAAACAAGCTCAGTATTTTCAAAAAGCATCAGAAATGGTAAAATTGGTTTACATGTTAGTGAGGGGAGAGGGAGGGGGTGGGGACAGAGCCCCTTTTGTGGAACTGTAGTCAGTGATAACTGATCAAATTAATCCACATGAAAATTTTTACCTAAGGTACATGGTACAAGCAAGTGATAAAATTACAGTAATTACTAAGATGATATAGCAATATCACAGTCAGCATGCACTTATCTACATATGTGGTGCAAATGATGTGGTACATAAAAAGTGATGCCAGAACTTCCTATGCAAATTTGAAGCCAAAGATATAGGTGTAAAAATATCTTCATGGTAGTGCCATCCATCCATTCTGTGAGATAACGATGGAAGCAAATATCCACAAGTGAAGTCAAAGTCAAATGTAAAATATGGACAAAATTTTTGTGCCACATATACATATACAAATATATATATATATATATATAGATCATTTAGAAATGCCAATACCTGGTAACACAATGTAGGAGCAACCATGAAGTAAACCAAGCTCTTGAAGCTTACGGTATAAGAATACTCCATTTTCAAATTATTGGGTGATTCCTCTCCCTATAGCAAAGGGAACATTTTGGATAAGGGGAAATACAGTTATCCATCACTCACAAAAAAGAAGAGATTATTCTAATGTGTAGGCACCCAGAAATACCAAAGGAATATTGGAGAAAGCAAGCTGGTTGTGTTTCTTATAAATGCATCGCAAATATTGTGTTGTGACATGTGATTATATCTTAGTAGTGCAGGAATCTAAAGTACGGTTTAATCATGCTGGATATAAAGGAGGGAAAACAGTAGCAAAAACTGATGGGATGTGATAAACATGTTTTCATCTTAATTTTAATATTTTTCATTTTACAGAAAACAACGTTCTGTAATGGTTATCTAGAAACATACAAACAGACCTTTGATGCTACCTTTTCAATTGATCTGCTCAGTGCTCTTAAATCACTGTTTGTATGCGCATAGGATACCAGTTTTAACCACACATTGCAAGCAAATAACATCAATGTGACAGCTGATAAAATTGCTGAATCACACCTGCGAGGGAAAAACAACAAATCATTATACTACAACCACATGACTGATATGGTCAAGCATCTTAGTCAAGTAGGGTTTTGTTTTCTTTTTAATTTTGTAGCTGATTAAATTCAATACAATTTTTTTATCATCACATGGACGTCTTCACCATATCCCAGATAAAGCAAATCAAAACAGGCACAAATGAAGCCACTAATTTGGTAATCATTTTCAGTATGCAAGCAAGGAATTGAATGTTCTCATAGTTATTTAAGGATCAGTAAATGTCACACGGCTGTTAAATGAACTCATTTGGCAGATGATACTTTAAGGATCAGTAAATGTCACATGGCTGTTAAATGAACTCATTTGGCAGATGATACGATTTCATATTTTGTTTCAACAGGTCATGCTGTCGGTCCAAAAAAAAAAAAAATTGGCAAGGCTGCTTGTATATACCAAATCACCAATATGGATAAGGAAGCAACTTAATTGTTTTCAATTTTTTGGGTTGGCTTGTCCTTATGTGTTTCAAACATTAATTCATCAGAGGACTGTATCCCTTATCATATGCTACAACAATAATCCATCCAAAATGCTCACATTGACCAAAGTTTCCTAATTAGAGGAAATTTACCAACTTAGCTCACTTCCACTGAGAAAATGAAGAGCAAGTTTAAATTCAAGCTCTAGAATCAATTTTGAACTTCAAATGAAATAATGATATGGACCTGAGGATTACTAAGACTGGATACAAGACTGCAGCAGTTGTAATGAATATATGAAATGAGATAATAGCCTGCAACCAAAATGTATGTAGTAAAGTTAGGATGAGATGTTTTGATTGAAAAAATGACACTACAACTAACCATATCCAGAAAAAGCAATAAGTTATATGACAAAAAAGGAATTCATTTGGTTTCACAATATCTTTTTCCTTTGTGACATAACATAAGCTAACTTGTCCACAGACTTACTGGTTCAGATATTTGCTTTCGTTGTGCAAGAATTTCCACCAAATACGAAGCAATTGGAAATATTGCAAGTGTAAGACTGTAGAGGAAGCACAACTTTAGTTACATAATGGCAAACAATATTTGAAGAAGTAATTCTTGGCAATTTATTCAATGCATATTTATTTTTTAGTGAATTCATCAAAATCATTACCAACACATGAAGAGCGGCCAATCTCTCAATGATTTTGAGCTAAACCAAAAGCCATACTTGATCAACAAACCATACTGCAAAAAAAGAAAAGAAAAGAAGAAAAGAAAGAAAGAAAGAAAAGAAGGGCGAAATTAGACGGAAAAAAATTAACTGCATTGAACTGTGAAGGAAAAGCTCCGTAGGTGAACGCACAATTATACATCAGTATGAATATCGGGAACAAATGAAAGAGTCAAACCTTCATTAAATTCTCAATTATAAGTCTGCTGTTCACCGCAACAAGCACTACTATACAGAGATTCAAAAGGCCCGCATGACTCTGCAATCGATGATTAAGCAATATAAAATTTATTTTTTGGTAATATAACAAGAAAGATCAGCCCAAATGATGAGTCATAGGACACTAGGTTCATTCAGTAGGTTGTAAAACATGGTTTTTCCCTCTTGATGTAAAAACTGATCAGATTATCGACTTCTGAGCAAAAGCAATCACATAATCACTTTAGTTAAGCATAGGAGCTAGTTTTGGCAATCTATTCATGCGTTAAAACTGTTCAACATTGTCCGTCATTACGCCGTCAATACTGCATGTTGAATAACAGTTCGATGGAGTGAAAAGAAGAAAGCGATTCCTTTGTCAAAGAACATTAAAGCCAATCAAAAGTGCTCTCAACTAAACCGTTGACCACCAACTAAACCTGAACCATTAGTTCTAAACTAACAAACAGCGCGAGAATTAACTGCCACAACCTGATGGAAGATTTTATCGGAGCTAAGCGGACTTTCCTTCACTGTCCTATGAACTGGAACCGATGGACGGTAAAGGAATTTCAGCGCAGAGATGTCCACCGCTTTTTCTCGATTCGCATTAACAGCCGCGTTGTCCGCCTTCACGCGATCCTTATCTTCCTCAACGCTCTTGGCGGCGGTGGCGACGAAATCCTTCGAGCTGGAATCTCTAACCATATCTTCCTCAGGAATGTCTCGTTGTAGCGACGAATAGTCAAACAAGCCTCCGACAGATGGCCTCCGGCGCAAAATAGAACGGCGGAGGGTGTCCCAATCGTTCTTGGCCCCACCAGAGGCGTCCTCACTCTCATGCACTTCCGATTTCACCATCGGCGAAGAGCAAACGACCATTACTACTACCAACCGCAGAATTTGTTTATTAATTCCTCATTAACATAATCATCACAGAACCAACAAAAAAAAGCAAGTGTGATTATTAACTGAAAATGGAGGGAGGGAAAGAATATATATACATACATATATAGAAGGTTAGGTTGCGAATCGCGATCTTGATGAATAAAGAAAGGCTTTGGAAGTTAGAAAGAGTTGAGAAGAGAGACTGTAGATGTTCCTGTAATCATGAGCGAAGGAGCATGGCCTGGTCGGGCTTTTGACAATTGCGAGTTTTAGATTCTGTTCGGAGGAGTGGGATAAGTTTCACCGTTTCGTTGACAGTTGACACGTGACCCGCCGTGACCGTTACTGTCATAACTGTAACCAAACAGGCGCGCTTCATTTTTGCGTGGCTTCAATGCTGGACATCAAGTTTTTGCATCAAATTTTTGACAGAATTATCAATAAAATGTCATATCTAACAAAGTTCATTGTGCTTAATAAATGAGGATACCTAAAGTAAGGTGTCAACTTTTTATGGGATATGAAATATGGATTAGTATTAAAATAGTTAAAATTTCAATATTTGTATATATTTAATCATTTAATTTTAAAGCTGTTATTTTTATTACCAAAAAAAAATACATTAAATTTTTAACTATTAAGAAAACATTTTTAAATTTTCATTATTAAGTTTAATTTTTTTAAAATAAAAATAATTGGTATAAAAAATAATCATTTGAAACTAACAGTGTAAGAGTTATGGTATTAAAAATATAATTTATAAATTAAGAAATTAAATTAAAACTTTATATAAAATTAAAAAAATTAAAATATACTATAACCATCTAACCCCTATTTACAAGAAATCAAGTTCGGCGTACTTAATAATTGATGATAACTATAAAGTAAAGTGCCAAGATATGGGATATGGATTAGCATTAGAATAGTCAAGATTCCAATCTTTTTTTTTTCTTTAGTCAAGAAATCATCTTGAGAAAACTATCCACTTTTTGGATGTAAAATATATTAGTAAAATAATAAATGGAAAAAAAAAATAATTGAGCACCTCTAAAAAGCTATTAGGAAAGACACAACATGTAATTTTATCATATTTTATTATTTGTTCCAATATATATTTTTCATTGCTTCAAGTTTTTTTTTTTCGTATGCTATGTTAGCCCCCTGCTTTTAAATTTTTCCCAAGAGACGATGATATGGCTCTATTTGTGTTAAATTATCTAACATATAACTAACTGTATTAATGAAGATGCTGAATGTTTAAATTGAAATAAGTTGACGATGCTTTTTAATTAAGATGATTTTGGTAATAGCATTTGTCAATGTTAAAAAGTGATTTCTCGTCATTATGGGCTAAACTTTTTACTCTTACATGTCAAATACCTTCATCAATTTTTTTAAACAAATTAAATAGCTTGAAAGTTCCACATATGATGCTTAAGTCATGTAAATCTTTGCCCTTTCTTCTTGTTTTTTTTTTTCGACATCTATCATTATTTTAACATTTAGCACAAGATTTATCATTGTTAAGTACACTTCAAGTAATTTAACATTGTTAGTACTATATCATCGCTCCCTTAAGAATATTTAAAAGTAAAGGAACTAACGTTACATATGAAAAAAAAAATAAAGAATCTTGAAACATTAAAAAATATATATAAAAACCAATCATAAGATATGATAAAATTATAAGGACACAAAATATTATTGTTGTTGTTCAAGACCTTCAATTTGGGAAATTAATAAAAGACTAGAGTTGGAAATTGAGGGAAAAAGATGTATGTGTTTCAATGTGTGCTTAGAAATGAAGTAGCATCAAAATAATGTGATAATAGCTTTGTCTCGAGTATCAGAAGTTGCAAAAATGTTTTTTTAACAAGTTTTTGAACAAAAAAATAGAATAAAATGCTCCTATTAATGCTTTTGATGTTGGAAATTATGCAAAAGAGTCAAAAAATTCTCTTCTGAAAGGTTAGAAGTGACAAGGGATGATTTGAAAATATGTCCAGCTAATTTGATGTTTCATAAATTATTAATTAGAAAGTGCAGTGTAAGCATGGTTTGATTGCAGTCATATCAATAAAACGTGAATCAATAATTGATCACAAAAGCATTAACTTTGAGATAATGAAATTCTTAGTCCATCTTAATCCATCAAGTTTGTCTCAATTATTCATTTAATTCTTGAGTTTAATTTTTATTGTTGTGGTTCTTTAAATTTACTTCAATTATTAATGTGGTATTTATTATTTAAAAAGAAAATAACACTATTAAAATTTACCTACACGGATAATAAAATATTTATAGAAGCATTGTAGATTAATGAAAAGAAATGCAATTATTTAAATAAAAAAAGAAAACTTATATTTTTAAAAACAAACAAAAATAAAATGTAACATAATGGACTATATTAATCAAAATTAAACTGATATAAGAACTAATGTAATAATTTAAAAAAATGTAAAAGATCAAATCAATAAAAATTAAATTTAACATACCAAATCAAAAACTAAAACAAACTTAAAAAAAATTAAAAGTTTTATTATTTTAATTTTTTTTTTTAAACTATGCTTGTGCTGTTGGCCAGCTTGAATTAAATGAGTTGACACGGCAGTAATGTAGCAAGATTTTGGTCCGTTTGTCTCCTTTATTGCTCATTACTGGGGGCAAAATGACAGCATTTATGATTAACTATCCATTTATGGTGGCAACGACAACATTTAGGATTGTCGTTTATAGTATATTGGCCCTTCCTTACACGTCTTTGATTGTCATTCAGTCGTTTCGGTCCAAATTCCAGGAAGAAGTAGATTCCCCCCATTACTGTCCACTATGCCATCTGCACCGTTAAAGCTATCTAACGGTTCTAGATAAATTACTGCCTAAATTAATAAATAAAAAGCCTTCATTATTCTCCTTTGCCTGCGGACTACTTCCATTTTTATATATAAATATTTTTAATTAAATTATATAAATTAATAAAAATTAATTATTTAATTAAAAGTATAATAATATTTTAATTTTACATTTAATTATTATAAATAAAAAATAAATTTTTTTAAAATAAATTAATGAGAGTATTTTTTTTTTCTCTTTTTAATTTAATAAAGTTATAATTCTATTCATTAAAAAAATACTAACAACTTTTTATATTTAAAAATAAAAAAATTTTAAAAGATCTTTTATATATAAAAGTACTAAAGGAACAGACATTTCAACCTACTTTTTTTTTCTTCTTTTGAGCAACAATCGCTGAACTATAATCAATATAGACCCACTAGATCTCATATAGGGATAAGATGACTCAAAATATTGCCTTCTCCAAAGAGATTTTTTTTAATTCTATTTAAAAATTATTTCATTAAATTTTTATTGTAATTTTTTCATTTAACTTACATTAACTATTATAAAAAAAATATATTATTAAAATATATATATTTAATAAAAATAAGTTTAAAAATTTATTAAATTTTTAAATGGAATTAATAAGTTTTAATTTTTTTAATTTCAATAAAATATATTAAAACAAAAAAAAATAAGATTTTCATTTCTTATTAGTTCATTTTAGGTGCTTGCTATGTCATTCACTAACACACTCCAGGCAAGGATGAGAGCAAATAAAAGCCTAATCTCACTTTATAAATTGTATTCTATTATAAATTATTTTTTAACATGTTTTATTAAAAAAAACTTAATTCTTATTTTAAAATTTAACAAAATTTCACATTTACCTTTAATAAGAATATAAAGAATTGTTTTTAATAACTTTTTCAGCATTTAACAAAAGCAAAAAAGTAAAAACAAATATAAAAAAATGATAAACCTTATAAATAGAAAAAAATCAACATTCTCAAGCAGAAGGTGAGAAGAGCATTTTGTAATTTCTCCAATAAAAGGGCAGAAATGCACAAGGGTCAAAATCCAAGAAAGTCCACCTCTCAAGAAGCTTAAATCCTGAAAGTTACTATACAGTTCCCATGCATACTTCATTACAGAAGGTTATGGAACCCGCTTCTGTCCCACATTTGCCGGGGAAGTTCGAAGTAAATAGAAATAGTCTGAACAAAAAGATATTATTTAAGGGCTTCCCTCCTGAAATATGACCTGATGCAAGACATCTCCATCAAAAATCATGATTTTAGGGAGGTCGCCTCTTCTACTAATTGGCTTTCCCAACAAGCTCATGACGTTGATGAGAACTTTCAGGTGATTGAAATATTATGAAGCAAAAGCATAGACATTGCATGCACACTACACTCAGTGAGGGAGATGGTATAAGTAGAAAAATTAAACAACCTCAACGCATGTTACCTTTAATAAAAATAAAAACCTATGAGAGAAAATTGCCAGCCAAAAAATGTGTAACAACGGCCACATAGTGCAAGAACTATCTCGTGGACATTCAGACAACTGAATTTAAATTAAATTACCAGAACCATTAAATAAGGTTTGCAAGTAGAAATTGAACAGGAAGGAGGGAAAAAAAACAAAAAAGAAATATTACATCACTTACCAAACAGAATCCAACTATGTTCTAATACTAATGCAAGACCAAAATTCATTAGAGGAGTTCAGCAACATTTGATGGCAGCTCCTCTATCACCACATTATAAAACCTCTGGATGTCGAACAGCATTCTTTCATCATCCTTTGTCACGAAGTTGATGGCAACACCTTTCCTTCCAAACCTACCACTACGACCAATACGATGGAGATAGTTCTCCGGCTGTGTTGGGAGATCATAGTTAATAACTAGGGACACTTGCTGGACATCAATACCACGTGCCAAGAGATCTGTTGTGATCAGAACACGAGAAGAACCAGAACGGAATTCACGCATGATGATGTCTCTAGTATTCTGGTCCATATCTCCATGGGTTGCTGATACTGTATGGTCTCGGCTTCGCATCTTGTCAGTGAGCCAATCAACCTTTCTTCGGGTGTTCACAAAAATAACACTCTGAGTGATCGCTAATGTTTCATAAAGATCACACAGTGTGTCCAGCTTCCACTCCTCCCTTTCTACATTGACATAAAACTGCTTTATACCCTCCAAGGTGAGCTCATCACGCTTCACAAGGATCCTAACAGGTTTGTTCATAAATTTCCTTGTGATCTCCAGGGCCTCTGGAGGCATTGTGGCAGAGAAAACTCCCACTTGAATTTTACTTGGCAGCAACTGGAATATATCGTAAATCTGATAACAGCAAAACCAACCGTTAACTAATAAACAAAACAAGCTTGCATGCATTCCCCAAAGAAAAGGGAAAGGGGGGAAAAACCAAGTGCTAGAATTCTAGACCCAAAATAATTTGCATACTCAAAATTGACAAACAGCATAAAAAATTGATTTATCAGCCACAACTTAATCCAGGTGGGATTTTATGCACGAGTATACAACAGTATAATATAAAAATGAAAACAACAATAAAAGTAAAAAAAGGACCTGATCTTTGAAACCTCTTGAGAGCATCTCATCAGCCTCATCCAATACAAACATCTTGATACAATCTGGCCGAAGTGACTGCCTGCGCAGCATATCAAATACGCGGCCAGGGGTACCGACAACAACATGAACACCACTAGAGAGAATGCGTTGGTCTTCGCGGACACTGGTTCCTCCTACACATGCATGAACCTTTACACCAAGATAATCTCCCAGTGCTCGCATAACCTTCTCAATTTGCTGTGCAAGCTCTCGAGTTGGCGCTAGGACCAAAGCCTGGCATTCCATCAAGCCATAGTCAAGTTGCTGCAAAATTCCAGAGCAAAAAGTTGCTGTCTTTCCAGTTCCAGATTGAGCTTGTTGAATCACATCAAGTCCCTTACAGAAGGGAACAATTCCCCTTTGCTGAATGGCAGATGGCTTCTCAAAACCTACAGCATAAACATATTATTATAAGAATTTGAATAAACAAGTATGAAGCAAGAAAATAGAAAAATGCGACACATGAACATGGAGAAAAATGAAGAAAAACA
The DNA here is from genome assembly GCF_029017545.1 of Prosopis cineraria. Taxonomy (NCBI): domain Eukaryota; kingdom Viridiplantae; phylum Streptophyta; class Magnoliopsida; order Fabales; family Fabaceae; genus Prosopis; species Prosopis cineraria. The sequence goes on along the minus strand of NW_026555340.1, from coordinate 22,875,694 downwards.
CCATGTCTGATTGGTGAAGTAAAATTAAATAGCACAGAAAAGAAACAAGCAGAAGGAGTTCAGAATTACAAACTACCTGATCAGGAAAATTGAAAGGAAACAATGAAATCAATCTTGGGACTAAGTAAAAGGAAAAAAATAAACAATAAAAATCAGAAACAAAAGGGACTAGTAATAATCTACCGTATGCATAAATGCCTCTCAGGAGATTCTCCTGCAAGCCCATAGCATCAAAACTATCATAAACCTCATCATAAGATGCAAAGAAATCCTGCCCATCAGCTGAAAGTCTGAAATCAAAAAGCTACCAATATCAAGTAGAGATTATGAGCATTCAATTGCAATGATTTGCCTAATGTGGAGACAAATCATAAGCAAAATCCTGATTAAATATGCTTATAACTTGTTAAAGGAATAATATTATAGTTCTTACAATTCATTCATTTTGGTATCATATTGACGAGCATCAAACTGTGATCCCTCAGGTGCTGTTGCCGCCATGACTGGAAGATGCAAAGAATTATTTATACCACATAAGTAATAGCAGTGAATAAGAGTAGGCCTAGCGCTAGCATAAAAATACAACGTCAACATAGAGGAATACAGTTGACGTAACAAAAAAAATATCCATATCATCATGAAAAGAACCGTTGCATGACAACAAAGTTTACATAACTACCAAATAATAAACATAATAGTATTCCAAAGTGAATCATGGGTCATGGCTTCTAACAGGTAAATATTAAACAATAAGGGATGTAGCAAAATACGCGTAGAACTTTCATATAAGAGAGATGTCAATCGCACAACATATTTCACAGCCTACCAGTCGAGCTCCTTACCAAATAACTTCAGTTTTAAGTAATCTCCCACCTAAATACAGAAACGGTTACCAGTATGGTTAACTAAAAAAAATGTGGATTTGCTTAAACTATGTAGCAGGAAGCGGATGAAGTCGAATGAATTGTTAAAAATTTATAGAAGATTTGCTTTACTTCGTTTAGGCCAAACATCAAAATGAGCTAATTTGAAAGGAAAGAGTTCAAAAAAGGCTTGAGTATCAGGCCAGAAAAAGGGGTTGAGTAAATGGGTAGTTCCCAAGCTTTTCTCTTTAAATATCATTAATGAAGGAAAAGAAAACAAATCCACACTAATCCTGATCTGCCCAAGATCTCAACCCAGGATACGTATAAAAACAAAATCACAAACATGACTATCAGAAACACACACAACTTATAAAACAAAAAGCTAACCAAGGAAAAACCAAACATTCAAATACCAAAGATGAATCAAAATAACAAAAATTCCAAATATCAATCAGAGTAGCAGCATAACCAGAATCAAGCATAGACCAAATATCAATCGAGAACGCACAAAATTCCAAAATAATTCAAACAAACTAAATCATTTAACAAAAATCAAATCGTTGAAAAAAAAAGAGGAAAAAAAACAACCTTTTGAGAGTGAAAGTAGCAAGTTGATCGAAGAAAAAGGAAGGCGAAAACGCTGCAATAGAAAGGTGATTGATCGAAGATTGGAATAGTTTCGGAGAGCAGCTTAGGGTTTCCCAAACTCCTCGGATCTACGCCGCGGAGTCGAGAAAAAGAGAAGAGCGGCCAACGGGTAAAGTGAGTATATAGGAACTGGAAAAGACAGGGTTCCAACTTCTATCAAAGTACCCATAATGTACTGCTAGTTTTCTATTTCCCAATATGGCCCTGCCTCTTCGCATTGTGGTTTTTTTTTGTTTTTTGGAGGAGAGATTTTGATGGTGGGTTGATAGGCTTAGGCCCAATAAGAGAAATAATGTCTCTCCGTACAAACAAACAATATAACTAGAACCAACAACCTTTCTTTCACCATATTTCTGGGCTTAGCCCATCCTTTGTACCCAAAAATAATGAACCAACAAAGGTTAATCCTAATAGAAAGGGCTATGATTACTTAGACACAAAGTCTCGCTAACAAGATTCAGTTAGTAAGAATTTAACTCATAATTTATAAGATTATGAGTTAAAATCTCATTGTCAATGTGATGATCATAATGGTAGATAATTCATAAATATAAGCATTACAAGCCTGAATGCACACATTCATTTTAGTAAGCTATCAAGATCCAATTCATCTAAACTTTCATTCACCAAAAACACATAAGATCTTGACTTTGAGCGAGTGAATGTAGAAAATGTCTTTCCACGACTTTCTCTTAATTGGGTCCAACGTTACCAAGTCAAATAACTACATGAAAGAAAATATATGACAAGAATAAACTAAAATGTGAATGATAAAAATAACAAAAAGTATTTTATGAATAAAAAATTAATTATTTCCTGAATAAAAAAATTACTTGTTGTCCACTATATGCTTTTTAACCCTTCATCCATCTATTAGTAGTCTATCATATACTAAGAGAGTGGAGAAATTATTACATGAGAAAATCGTGTCATTTATACTAATATTTAGTAAAAATAGCTCAAATGTGAAGATAAATTGAAACTTAAATACTTTAATAAGGAGAGAGAAGTTCAGGTTAAAAAGAATGTTAGATGAGATCTGTCTTGTAAGGGTTAAAATATTTGGGGGAATCATATCCAAGGATCTTTCAAAAACATTATTTACAGATAAAAACTAATAACAAGTTACACTAAAAAAAATTATATTTTTATTTTAATAATAATATATTTTGTATTGATTCTTATCTATAAATAATTTTTTTAAAAGATCCTTAAATATGATTCTCTCTAAATTCTTTGACATTTCCTCACGATTTTTCATTGAAATGTGAGGACGATAGACGTGAAAAATCATCTTTCATGTGAGATAATATCAATTATACACTTCATCTCATTATATTATTAATACACACGTGCGCACACATATATTATTAATATCAATTTAAAATTGAGATTGCAATCAACATGGGATTATTTTTCTAAGAATAAAGTTTGGTAGGCAGCTTTTATGCATGGCACGCGCTAATTAAAAAAATCAGAAGAAAACAGTCAATATAATAATAATAATAATAATAATAGGTTAAAGTTAATTACATATCTAACCACTACCACTTTTAGATATTAAAAAAAAATCTAATGTTGCATAATATATATGAGCACCAATTGATAACTCTAATAGGCTAAACCTATATATGATTTTTTTTTTCCAAGAAAAAGGAAAGCAAAGTAGTGCTCCAATTTTTATTTTTGACCTTTGATAACATGTATCCACTTTCCAGCAATGAACAGGAATGAATGTAGCCAAGAATTTTGTTGTTCATACGATGAACTAGTAACACGTGATCATGCATTGCACTTATTTTAAAAACAACTTTTTATTATGAAAAAATAGCAACCAAGGGACATTGATTAAAATTTATATCAGTTAACGACTAATTATTATCAAAACTTGAATGGATACTTGTTGATTTAGGTTAGTCTTTTATTAACAAGTATTTATTCAAGTTTTAATAATAATTAATTCTAAATTAATTAACAATAGTCCATTTGAGTTTATTTTTTAACAAATATCTATTCTAATTTTAACAATAATTGATCCTTAGTTGATATAAATTTTGGTTAATAGTCCTTAATTGCTATTTTTTCTTTTATTATTGACATGACTGGGTTTAAGAAAATGGATTAATTTCTCATAATATTATGATAAATTAATATTTAAATTTTTACTATGAAATGTACTTTCATTTAGCTTAACTATATCTTGAACAAAATTGTTTTTAATAAAATGATACTTTTATGTAATAAAAAATATTTTGTATTATGTAAATTTCTGCAATACAGTATCTGTTAGACTTTTATTATTATCTGATTTTTAAGACATTTTACCAACCAATATACCCTCTATTTATAAATTAATTTAGTTATTATAAGGCCCTTTCCATCATCCTTAATATAAGATTTTTGGAATAATTACATGTAAGTTCTAAATAAAATATTTATTTACAAATCACTTCTATAAATTTGTCAAAATACATTCAAGTATCCTGGGACCTAGTTGTAGTTTGTCATGAGTGTGAAAACTGAATACACCATAATGTCTCAACTTAGGTATGTTCAATTGTAAATAATGATATTTTATTTGTAAATTATGATTTTGAATTATAAACTCATGTGGATTAGTTGTAAACATAAGTACACAAAAATTTGGTGAAAATGATAACGATTGACAAATTAACTTTCCCATGGAAAAGTGATGAAATCAATCACATTATAGGGGTTAAAGTCAGATGTATACCTAACCAAGATCCTGTTACATATAAAAAAATTACAAATGTCCGGTTAATGTTGCATATGGGCGCGGTTTAATAAAATAAACCAATATATGTATGGATTAAAAAAAAAAGACAAAATAAGGTAATGTAGTGCCCTAATGTACAACTTTTACAACATGGATCAATTTTCTAATAATAATAAAAAAGAAAATAAAAAATGCCTAAGAAGTTTGGTGTTCATTCTTTTACCTAATACATTGCAAGTGAGAACATTACACTTATTTTAAGGACAACTTTATGACTTTTACAGTTTGAAACACGTTTAAGAAACTCACACTATCTGTCAATTATGATAGACCTTCTTATTCTTGAAGTTTATATTTTTACTAAAGAAAGTGGATGTCATGATATATATTAATTCTAAATCTAAAATTTTAATATAAAAATGATTTATTTTATTTTATTATTCAATTAAGTAATTTTTCAAAAATTCATTTGGTAGAGAGGGTGTTTTTACTTAGAAGTTTCAATTATAGACTTCTATTATCTTGTGAAAATTATTTTGTTTTCCTGGCAAGTATTCTCTTATTAAAAGTAATTTTATTTAAAATATTATCGAATACTAAATGCGAACACCTCTCTCAACAAGTATTTAAATATTAGTTTATTACGTTGTGAGAAATTAGTCCTTTTTGTTAAATCTAATCTTTGTTGGTTGTGAAAATAGTTTTTTCTTACTAACATATCCTAGCTTTTGAATTAAATTATACTAAGAATAAGAGTCCAATCCTTATAACAGATCTTCATTGGCAAGTTCTCACTTAATTTATTCATTAAGCATTCCTAATTTCTTTTTAACCCGGGACCGTGTACTCCCAAATCTACAAAGATAACAGTACAATGTAAAAGATTGAATTGCTAAAATGAAAAAGGAAGTTCAATGGCACATGCATAATAAACAAAGTCCATTTTTGCAATCAACACAACACAATATCATATCATGAACTCTTAACAAAATATTTCCTCATAGAAGTAAAAATTACATATATCTGGTGAGCATTGGATTCTTCTTATTCTAATTCATGAATAATTTCTAACCCTAAATTCAAATATCATGTTGGAACATGGAACTTTTGTTAATAAAATTGAGGGATTCAAATTGATTCGGAGGCACCTTCAATTCATTTCCTTCTCCTTCTAGCATTTGTATAACTGTTTTCATCGACGGACGACTAATCGGGTGCCACTGAATGCACCAAAGTCCCACAAGTGCTAGTTTCTTTGCAATTTTGTTGTCATCTTCATCTTCAATGTGAATATTTATATCTCCTCCTTCAATCAAATTATGGATCCACTTTGGATATAAAATTTGGGAAGCTTCTTGACTTGTGTCAGTTATTTTCCTTCCTCCAACCATTTCTAACAACAACATTCCATAACTGTAAATATCTGACTTATATGACACATTCCCAAAATTTTTAGAAAAAACTTCAGGTGCAATATATCCTAAAGTTCCTTTTACTGCTGTTATTGATACAATACTTTGATTCTTAGAACACAATTTTGCTAGACCAAAATCAGAAATTTTTGGAGCAAAATTATGGTCTAATAACACATTATTAGGATTGATGTCAAAATGAAGAATCCGAAAATCACAGTCATGGTGGAGATATTCAATCCCTTTGGCTATACCAAGAGCGATTTGTTGCAACTTCAACCATCCAAGAAATTTTTCTTTGTTGTCGGGAGAAGATATGAAGTTTTGGAGAGAACCATTTGGAAAAAAGTCATAAATAAGAGCACGGTGAAACCCATCAGCACAAATGCCCAACAAACGAACAACGTTGATGTGATGAAATTTACCCAGAGTCGCCACTTCATTGATAAAGTCTTCACCATCGCCATCAGAGTTATTGAGTACCTTTACAGCTACTATAATTTGATTGGATAGCTTACCCTTGAAGACTGATCCATGAGCTCCTTTGCCTATTATATCCTTGAAATGGTTCGTCATTCTTTTGACATCAGCATAAGAAAATCTAGTAGGCTTCAGGGCCTCGTAATCCTTCAAAAACTTTTCGAGCCTTGCTTGATCATCTCCTTTGGTTTTGAAGTAGCCATATATTAGAAAAAACACAATGCACAACAACAACAGCACAATCGAACCTGTAGTTACCAAGCATATTAACGGAACATTCAATTTCAATCCAAGGAACATCACAAAACCAAATGAAAAAGAGAAAGGGAGAAGCAGAGTGAATTGCCTGAAGCTGGTAAAACAAATTTGGATATCTTGCTGGGTTTGTTCTTTTCAACGTCACGTTTTGGTAGGGACCATTTGAGTCGAATTCTGTTAAACTGAAAATCCAATCCGATTACTGGCGAAGCTAACGGAAACATCTTGTTGCAGAAAGTTACATCATTCTTCAAGATACTATCATCGGAGTCAACAACATAAATCGGGCAACTAAACATATCTTGCTTAAATGGGGATTTGTTTTTCAGGTATGTTGACCCAATCGAAGAACAATTGAAGAAAGTAATATTGGAAGGTGGTTCGAATAATTCCGAGAAAGAAGATTCAAATTGGAAGGGGGAAATGGGTGAATTGTGAAGTCGTAGAAAGAGTTCGGGAAGACAACCTTCAACATGACATAATTCTAAGAAGCGGGATTCATAGTCTATTGATATGACTGAGAGTCTTGCACCCTTAAGAGCCGGTACTGTCGGGAACTCAACCATGCACAAATCTTCACTTGGATCAAAAGCACAGGGATTGCTATTATTAAACTTAGCCTGCACGAGATGGAAGGGAACATTTTCATCATCAAGGACACACGGGTTCTGAGCATTCCCCAGATTCATAAACAGCACCAATCCCTGCATTATCACCAACCACAAAAATCTGTGATGCCAAAACATTGTAATCAAAGCTTTTCTTTTAATCTGAAACTGGGGGACTCAAATCCTGTCTATATTATATACAAGTGTCAATTACACGGCATCCCAATAGAGAAAGAGGTGGTAATGGGGATGCAACTTTAAAATATCATTAGTGCAACTGGACAACAGCTTCAGGTCAGCTTTGGGCAGAAAAAAGAAATCATCACGCGGGGGGTCTGGCTTTTGTATATTCAAAAAGGGGAAATGGTTAGGTTAAGGGGATGTTATTGGCTAAAGTATATAAATTTTCTTATGGGCTAAAGTATTCCTAGGTCTTCGAGAGCGGTGAATGGAAATATTAAAAAAAAAAAAATCAACTTTGTCGTGTCTAGTCAAGCTTAGTGGGCTAAAAAGCAGTTCATAATTTATTTTTCATGTGCAACACACTTTTAAAGAGATAGGATCCAAATGACCTGAGATGAGAGGCCATTGATTGGGATTCTGAAGGATGGTTAGAGGCAAGACAGGCTTGATGATCAGGTTCTGGTGCTTAGTGCTCTTAACTCTGTATCTAGTAGTGCACCCAACAACGAGTTCCAAGGATCAGAGCAAAGCCTGTCCACCATCTCACTGCGGCATTATCACAAACATCTTATATCCATTTCGTCTCCCCGATGACCCACCCTATTGTGGCCACCCGAGCTACGAGTTAACCTGTGAAAACAATGTCACTCTGCTTCAATTGTACAATGGAACATACCAAGTCCTGGGAATCAACTACAGCAACTACACAATCCGACTCAAAGATCCTGGCATTAGCGAGGATGACTGCTCCTCCCTCCCTCGCTATTTCTTATCCCGATCTAATTTCACCGACACCTACGTAGATCCCTCCCTTTATGATAACAAAGATCCATACGGCGGCACACTGAGAAGACCGTCGCCAATCGATTCCGAACCTATATTCAATCACGTCATTTACCTGAACTGTAGCGATCCGGTGAGGGACGATGCAGCCTACGTGGATACGGCTCCGTGCGTGAATTGGGAATCCAAAGAGGGAGGAGGAGGCCATGTTTATGCTGTGGCTGATTATGACTTGGTGGTTGACGAGTTGAATGCTGAGTGTTGTGTGAAATTAGTGGCCACCATTGCTTCAGATTGGAGCTCAGAACTCCGCAAGGGGAAATACCAATCGTACGCTGAAATTCACAGAGCATTTTTGTATGGTTTTGAGATTTCATGGTGGCCACGAGCTTGTTTTGATCTTGACTGTCCATCTCACAAGCCTTGCGCGTACGACGATTACAGGCAAAAGGTCATATGCACTAATGGAGTTGATGCCACCTGCTACCGTGTCTTTGGATTTGATCTCTTTTGTGGTAAGTCTTATTATTGCCCTTTTCATATACCATATATTATTATATATTACCTGTTTTGCGAAATATTATTGGTAAGTCTTATTATTGGTAAAAAAAAAAGTGTCTGTTTGGTTTTGGGAAATAAAATTAGGAATAATAAAACATTTAGTCTCATATTTTTAACTTATTTAAAATTTAGTTAGTCCTCCAACTTTAACCCAACGCAATTCAATCTTATAATTTTGATTTAGTTGAACTTAATTCATAAATTTTGATTTGATAAAATTCAATGCTTATAATTTTAACTATATAAAATATTAGTTTCTATATTTTACAATAAAATTATAAGAATTAAAGTTCTCATTAAAGTTTAGGGATTAATGTTCTAAAGTGTAAAAATAGGAATTGAGTTGTGTTGAATTAAAATATAAGAAGTCTATTTCAAATTCAATCAAGTTAAAATAAAATTATAGGTGTTGAGTTGCACTAATTAAAATTTTAAAATTGAGTTAATTACAAACGAGTTATAATCATAGTAACCTGAAAGCTATTTCCACCTAGTTTGCAGCCTGAAACTTTAATTTATTGCCTTTGGTTTGGGTGTAATGAGCACCATCTGGACATTCCAGATTTTACTATTTTATTTTAATATTTTTATTTTATATTTATTTTAAAAATATAAAATTTTAATAAATTTATCTTATCATTAATTTAAATAATACATATTTAATTTAGATAATTAAATTTAATATTAATTTTTTATAACTTTTATAAATTGACCAAATGTATTCTAAATCATCTAAATTTAATAATATATATTTTAAAATTTTTATTTTAATAAATATAATATTAAAAAATAAAAATAAAAATAATCTTCAAACTGGTACTTCAAAAAAAATTAAGAAAAAGTCATAAATTAAAAATTTTTTATCCAAACTATTCAAACTACATTTAGATAATTTACTTATAAAAAATTATAAAAAAATATAACATTAAATTAGACTATTCGCATTAAATCTATATTATTCATACTGATAATAAGATATATTTATTAAAATTTTATAATTTTTTATTATAAAAATAAAATCTTATTGCTTGTCATGTGATGAGCACTAAAATTGGACTCTTAATTTATTATGTACTCTAAACCAAGTCCTTCTTCAAAAGTAATACTCCCTTCATCCTTATATATAGAATGTTTTTTAAAAGTTTATTTTATCTCCAAAGTCCAAATATAAGAAGTGTCATGATATTTTAAGTAATTAAATAATTTTATTCTTATTTTGAAAAAATAAGGATATATTAATGATGTGCTTTACTCACTATCACCATTATATTAATTGATATTATTAGGGGCAAATTTTAAAAATTATTGTAATTTAATGTAATTTTAACTAAATAATAAATTTTTATTGATATGCAGAATTCAGTTAAAAACACATTATATATATGGAAGGAGTATTTTTTGGCTATACAAGTTATCTACTCCTTTGTTCCTATTTATAGTGTAAAGAAAGAAAATTAATTTTAATTTTATTTATAAGGTAATTCATTATTTTTTAAATCGATCTTTACTATTTTATCCTTATTAAATACTTAAAAAATTATTAAAAATAATTATTTTTTGTTCTTAATAGAGAGTAGATGTGTAAACTTGTTAAATTTTAAGATAAAATTAATAATATTTAAAATTTTTTTATTTTCATGAACTTTATTGGAAGTAATTTATAAATAGAATTAAGAAGAGTATTTTTTTGGATATATTTTACTTATTAAGTACACTAAACCAACCAAAACTGTTGAGTTTCATAATCTGCTATTTCCTTTTCGTCCAATACATGATCTGCTTTTTTGAGCGTCGCTAATCATTTGTTAGTTCTAATTCAACTCAAATTTAATCAAAGCCAATTTTACATTTAGTATAAGGAATTAAATGTTTTATACTCTATATTATTAATATCTAGAATTTTTGCTTTTGAGTTGATTCTATGTTTCATTGTTGAATGGCGTAGGAAAGGCAACACGGCTGAGCTTTGGTTTAGAAGGTAATAATTTTCATCCAATTTTTAATTCTCAAATAAATCAACACCAATTTGATCATGAGGAATAACTTAACAATTTATACCTAAAAGTAACAAAATGTTTGAGGAAAAAATATATAAAAAAGACAAAGCTAACGACACTTAAAAATATTTACAATAAAGTTAATTATTATCTTCTAAGAACAAAAAATATTTAACTACTTTCAACTATTATCCATGCTAATTCATAAAATTTGTTAAAATGCTTTTTATCCATTTAAGATCAATCTATAATTTTTTCCAGAAAATATTTAGATATATTATTGTTCATATAATTCATCTACACATCTACTCCCCCCGTTCAAAAATATAAGACATTTTTTAAGAAGTTAGATGCTAAAAAATGTAGGGTATTTTTAGTCATTCGAGGTGTAATTATTGTCTTTTTTTTAAAAGTGCCCCTATTGATAGTGACTTTATATTTATTGTAAGATATTTAATAAGGATAAATATGAACATATAAGATTAGTTTGAAAGTAGGTAACTACTTTATTAAGGGTGAAATTCTGTTAAAAATGCCTTATATTTTTAAATGGAAGGAGTAATTCTTATGTTATCCCCATAAAATCTCCCTAACTGTTAACATGATGCATGATGTAGTGTTTGCAGATTAGGAAAAAATTTACTTTTTCTGTTAAAAATGTAAAACATTTTAATATTTTAAGATATAATTAATTTTTTTAAAAAATATCCTTGATAAATGAATTATTTTATATTGGGGTGAGATTCTGTTAAAAATGCCTTTCATTTTTAAAAGGAGGGAGTAATTTTTATGTTATCCTCATAAAATCTCCCTAACTGTTAACATGATGCATGATGTAGTGTTTGCAGATTAGGAAAAAATTTACTTTTTCTGTTAAAAATGTAAAACATTTTAATATTTTAAGATATAATTAATTTTTTTTAAATATCCTTAATAAATGAATTATTTTATATTGGGGTGAGATTCTGTTAAAAATGCCTTCCATTTTTAAAAGGAGAGAGTAATTTTTATGTTATCCTCATAAAATCTCCCTAACTGTTAACATGATGCATGATGTAGTGTTTGCAGATTAGGAAAAAATTTACTTTTTCTGTTAAAAATGTAAAACATTTTAATATTTTAAGATATAATTAATTTTTTTAAAAAATATCCTTGATAAATGAATTATTTTATATTTATTTTTAAGTGAAACATCCTATTAAATAAGGGTAAATATAAACAAATATTGTTACTTTAAATATAGTTAACTACTTAATTAAGAGTGAGATTCGATTAAAAATACTTTATATTTTTTAATAAAAAGAGTATATATAATTAAACTTATACATTTAATGTGTTTGTTTTTCAATTAAATTAAGACACATAGATCGTTTATATATATAATCCCTTCATATTATAATATAGACATCTTTTAGAAGTCTTGCTTGGTGCAAGATATAGGGTATTGGGCAAGTTTTATAATTTTTTTTAACTATAGCCTTATTTCATTTATTACTCTTTTTGAAAAAAAAATAAGGCACAAGAATTTTAACTATTATTATTAAAGCACTTATGTATGGTATTTAATGAGGGTAAAAATTAAAAAGATGTACATTTTTTTGAGAAATTAAGATCTCGACTAACGTTTTCAAGAATTGTGAATTAGTTACCAATACATTATATTTTGGTCTGAATGGAGTATATTATGATAAATGTTATTAATACATTAAGATTTACTTATTTTGATTTGGTTATTAGTATAAATACATTAAATATATAAAACTATCTAAATCTTGTCGTAAGAGTTATATAATTGATATGAGGGAACTGAGCAGTATGACTTCTATTCTGTTTTAATCATTTTTTTGGTAATAGTCACTAAAGAAAATATATCATTTCATTAAAAATAAAAATTTCAGACAAGTCCTTAAGGACTAAATGATAATTAGGAAGAATTACAGCCAATCCCTTTTTAAAGAAATTAATCAAGGATAAGGATCAACAATAAATCTCTTTTGAAAAAAAAACAAGTCATATTTCATATTTTAACAACAATCTATTTCACATTGATCCTTATTCGTGATTAATTCTCTTGAGAAGGAATTGGATATAATTCTCCCCAATAATTAGCATATATTGTGGTATTTAATTATTATTTATCTATTTTGAGATAAATTTTTTGTCATTCCTTATTTGTTTATTATTTCACCATAATTATATATCAAATCTGCCTGCTGTAAGCTTTCCCATGTATCTTATTCGTATGTTTGACTTTTGTAAAATTCCCTTGCAGCATATCTCGCTGGCATTACTGCAGGTAATCTCTCGAACTCATATTATATAATATATGTCATCTTTGTTTTTTTTTTTGGGTGAAAAATCTATGCCATCTTTTTATTTTACTTGGTATGTTCAATTGGCTTAATGTATATATCAAAGAAATCATATAGATATTGATTAAAAAAAATCTTTAGCTTTGTTAGAATGAAACATCTACATCCTAATCTCAAATTGAGCTTTAATCATAATATAGAAGGGCGTGGAAATGTATAAGATTATTGTACAGATCACTTCAGTTTGAATAGGATAACCAATGAAACTAAGAACAACAACAACAACAATAATAATAATAATAATCAAAATTTTATTTTTTGATAATAATGATTATAATAATCAAAATTTTAAAAATAGTTCTCATTTGTAAAGATTTTCATAATAATGCTACAGTTGACATTCGTGAATTTTCTCTGCAGGTTTCCCATCTTCTGAGGATATTCATATGGGTAAATTCCTGAACTATTATAATCTACATCAAACAGAACGGGGTTGTATTTAAAATTAATTATGTTAATTATAACGTATAAACAGTATAAATTCTAAAATAAGTTCTATGAGTATATATAGATAAATATATTTATTATGATATTCATTTTTAATATTTTACATGTTTAATTATTAATATTTTTTATTTATTAATTTATTAGAAGTCCTGGTCAACAAAAAAAGCATAAATGTAATAATCATAAATAAAAAATTAGCCGGAATTTATCTTTTTAAGTTTTTATACATGTCATTATGAAAAATCATCTTTATATAAAACATTGAGTGAACTATGCTTTGCACTTCAAGTCAATGTTTTTCAAGAGTTCCAAAATGATTCTGGGAAAAATGTCACAAATTAAAAGTTACTCCGAAAGAATTACGTCATTTGATGAGTTGATATACGTAAATAAATTGAGGAGAAAAAAATGATAGCCAAGCCTTAGTCAAATATGATGTCTTAATATTTTTTCTTCATTTCATCAGACATTATATTATGTAAATAAATGCATTACAACCATCCTTATTAACTTTTATAGTTATTTGATCAAATAATAAAAAAAGTTTACGTATAGTTATACTATTAAGTTTTCAAAAATTCATCTGTAGGCTATATGTAGATATGTTGAAGCCCAAAATTGTCATATTTAATTATAAAATTAAATCATCTATACTTATTGTTAAGGAAAAAGTTTTGTTGAAATTATATTGCTGGTCCTGTGATTCACGGTGATAACATGAGTTATATTATTTACGGAAAATGTAACTTTTGTTTTAAATTTTTCTTAATTATCGATGTAGTTCCTGAATTTTGATTTAAAATAACTAATTCTTTATATATTGACTTGGAATAATTTAGCCATTGCAATTTTTTAACTTGGTATTAATCAATTCCTGTAATTCATTCGCTCAATAAATTACAAGTACTAAGTTTTATTGAGTTAATATTCAAGAGCTAAATCAGTAATTGAAAGAAAGTTTTAATTAGGGACTAAAAGTTATATTATTTCTATTATATGTATAAACTTATAAATAAGTCTAAAGTATACTTTTAATCCTCTAACTTTATATAAATTTTTAATTTAATTTCTTATTTTTATAAAATATCTTTTCATTCATTTAATCCTAACATCATTATTTTCATATAATTATTTTTTGTGCCAATCATTGTTATTTTTAAAAAAATTAAATTTAATATGTTAACAATTGAGAATACTTTATCAATATTTAAAAGTTCAATATATGAATTTTTTTTTATAGAACTAACAATGGTAAATTAAAAGATTGAAAAGACATTTTATAAAATTAAAGGATAACAATAAAAATTTATATAAAGTTAAAGAATTAAATATATATTTTAACATATAAAAATATATATTTTTTATAAATTATTTTTCGTGTGTGAGCACATTGATCTATATTTGAGAAAAAGATTTTTTTTTCCCATTGATTTTGTTAACCATATTGTTGTGACAAAACAATTTTATGACCTGTGCAGACGCAGACATTGATCACCATTTGGCTGAATACTATTACAATGATAACGACGATAGTCCAAAATTCAGTCCAATACACCTTGCATTTGTCTTAGGAAAAATCACAGGAAGATATATTTTGCCATACACAATTTTAAGATATATAGTTGGCATATTACTTCTTCTACTGTTGACGATTTACACATTTAGAAGAAGACACTTATCAGCATATGAAAACATTGAAGCTTTTATCAGACTTTATAACCTCATTCCATTAAGGTACTCCTACAAGCAATTAAAGACAATGACAAAAGGTTTCAAGACTAAGATAGGTGAAGGAGGCTTTGGTATTGTGTACAAAGGCAGGTTAAGAAGTGGACTTGAAGTTGCGATTAAAATGTTGGGTGAATCCAAAGCTACTGACCAAGAATTTATCAGTGAAGTTGCAACCATTGGGAGGATACATCACTTCAATGTGGTACGTCTCGCTGGTTTTTGCGTGGAAGGAACAAAGCGTGCTCTTATTTATGAATTCATGCCGAATGGATCTTTGGATAAACATATTTTTTTCAAAGAAGGATGCATAAGTTATCACAAAATATATGAGATATCCTTAGGAGTGGCTCGTGGGATCGCTTATCTTCATCATGGCTGTGACATGCAAATATTACATTTTGACATCAAGCCCCATAATATTCTTCTTGATGACAACTTGATCCCAAAAATTTCAGATTTTGGACTAGCAAAGTTATATTCTATTGATGATAGCATTGCCACTTTGACTGCAGCAAGAGGAACAATAGGGTACATGGCTCCTGAGTTGTTCTATAAGAATATTGGGAAAGTGTCTTATAAAGCTGATGTTTATAGTTTTGGAATGCTTTTAATGGAAATGGCGAGCCGGAGAAGAAACTTGAATCCATGTGCAGAGCATTCAAGCCAGGTATATTTTCCATTATGGATTTATGGCCAATTTGATGAAAAAAAAGACATAGACATGGAAGATTTGATAGAAGAGGAAAAGGTTTTGGTGAAGAAAATGTTCATTGTAGCGCTTTGGTGCATACAACTTAATCCTTCTGATCGCCCTTCCATGAACAAAGCAATAGAAATGTTGCAAGCAGATGATGTTGAAAGTCTGGAATTGCCTCCAAAACCTTCCATATATCCTGATGATGATGACAGACTCAACTTTGACCTACAAACAACATCTTTATTCCCCACATGTTCTTGTAGCAATCTAGGTGAGGATGCAAGTGATGATGACTTGAAATAATACTGATCTACAGCTATATATATAGAGAGAGAGGAGCTGGTCAACGCTAGTAAGTTTTTTAAGTTGTATTTGTATTTCATAACAAAACTCAGTTATATATCATTGTCCTGATTTGGGTTTAGCTCTTATAATTTAATGTCCTATTTATACTTTTATTAGTGATGTAATGATATGTACAAATAGTCAAATACAATGACTATCAATCTCTTTGAACTTAATTACACATGTAGCTAGGATTGATGCTTATATCACACAGCACAAAAATTTGGGGGGGGGGTGTGGGCTTGACCTCCTCGGAAGAGTAATTCACTGCCTGTATCAATACGAAAATGATTTCTTTTTCACAATACTTCCTAGATTAAAATATGCAATATTTGTTATATCTGTATTATATTATAGTTATTAAACAATATCAGCTTAATTTGTTTCATTTTATTTAAATGGCTTTTGGGCAATGTTCTTCTTAGAAAATTAGATTGTGGGATGCTTGTGCTTTGCGTAAAGTATTTGATACGAGTCATACTTTTATAACTTATTAATATATAATTTAAAATCCTATAAATTTTATGTTAGATATGTTATAAACAGAGCATATATAAGCTCGAAGACCGAAGCATCTCATCGTCATTATCTCCGGTAAGAAGTCGCTCAACAATAATTCTGGTTTATATCCATTGGATTCTAGAGATGATTTTGTTTAAGGATAGTCCAGAAGCTAATTATACTTACACATTTAGAAAATTATTATTGAAATCTCAGCAAATACTTTTTTAAAGAAAAAAAACAAAAGAAATGATAGTCAAACTAAAATGTTTTCTTGGATCCCATGGTTGCTAGAGATCTAATTTAGAGAGGAGAAGATTCTAATATTGTAAGGAAGAACTTGGGTGCTATTGTAAATTTTAGTTCACGAAATTTCATTTTTGTTACAACCAAGCACTTGATGTTAATTTCGTTTCTACTACATACACATCAATGATTCATTTTGCCAGTCTCATTTATAAGGTTAGAAAATGTATTTAGTCTCATTTATAAGTCATGATGTGGCTTTTAAGTAATATTTAAAAATTATTTTTAAAATTACCCTTCATGAAAGAGAAAAAATAACATAATATCACTTTTTAAATTTATTATATAAGGGCATATTTGAAATTTTATACACTTTTATTTCTTATATTTTTTGTATTAATATTGATAAGGTTGGTAAAATGACTTATAAAGAGGACAAGATGAATATTTAATAAATAGTATCATGCTTATAATATTTTTTTTATCCCAAAGATTATATGCACCAAATATACACTGGGTGTTCAGGAAATGAACACTTTATTTTATTTTCTGAGTTAGTAATTGCTTAGTCATTGAAGTTAATAAATATCACATTTGAAGAAAGATTTTTCAGGGAAAGAAAAAGGCGACTGCACACTCAAACAATTGTGTACAATAAAACATATTAAACTTTATGTTTCTTAAAAGAATGTCACTTAAAGACAACCTGTTTTATTTGACAGCAAGAATGTCACAATATATACATATATATATATATATATTAAAAATTTTGAAATAAACAAAACCACCTGAAGAAAGTTCCGGAAGAGCGGATGAGAGGAGCCATATAAAGGTATGATGTCTAGAGTTCAAGCCATTCAGATGTAGGGAAACAAATCTTGCTATAACGAAGACTTTTGGATTCTATTATATATCAACTACAGTAATTTGACCATATTACGTAAAATATTACTACAGAAAACATAATTAAATTGGTAAACGGACAATAAAAGGATACATTCACAGTCTTACAGAATAAACATGAAAATCAACATCCAAATCTCACAATATCATCAATATAAGTGTGCTTGGAAACCAGCCTGCCAATGTGTTATTCTAATTCATGAATCACTTCTAACTGTAAAGCCAAGTGTCTTGCAGGAACAACAGTATTTGTATTTATTGAAGTAGCGGAGTCAAATGGAGTAGGAGGGACCTTTAATTTATCTGCTTCTCCTTCTAACATTCGTATCACCGTTTTCATGCCACTGAATACACCAAAGCCCGACAATTGATAGCTTTTTTGCAATTCTAATATCATGAGCATCATCTATGTGCATATTTATGTCTCGACCTTTAATTAAATTATGGATTCATTCTGGGTATAGAACTTGAAAAGTTTCTTTATTCATATCAACATTTTTTCTTCCACCAACCATATTTAGTAGTAACATTCCATAACTATAAATATCTGATTTATACGACACATTTTCAAAGTTTCGGGAGAAAACTTCGAATGTAATGTAACTTAAAGTTCCTCTTACTGCTATCATCAACAATGTACGTTGATTTTTAGAACACAATTGGGCTAGACTAAAATTAGAAATATTAGAAATGAAACTGTCATCTAATAACACATTAAGAGGATTGATGTCAAAGTGAAAAATTTGATAATCACAACCTTGGTGAAGATATTCAATCCATCTGGCAATGTTGAGGGCAAATTGTTGCAACTTTAGCCATCCAAGGGAATTTTCTCTGTTGTCAGGGGAAGTAATGAACTTTTGCAGTGAACCATTTGGAAAGAACTCATAAACAAGAGCACGCTAAAAACCATCAGCACAAAAGCCTAGCAAGCGAACAATATTGAAGTGCTGGTATTTGGTGTCGTTCGCTCTGCTTCTAAAGCATGGGTTTACGAGTTCTCAAGAGCAGAACAAAATCTGTGCTCTGTCTCGATGCAGCATTATCACAAACATCTCACACCCATTTCGATTAAGACATGAACCACCCAACTGCGGCGACCCCAAATAATAGCTGTCCTGCGAAACAGCGTCACACTTGTTCAGTTATATTCAGGAACATACCGAGTAATGTCAATAAACTACAACAACTGCACAATCCGACTCGTAGATCCTAGAATTCAGGCGGGAAATTGCTCTTCCCTCCCTCGCTATTACTTATCCCAATCCAATTTCACCAACACTTACCTCTCGAACATGGATTATGACAGTGCTAATCCCTACAGCGCGCACCAGTCTGAAGCCAATAGGATTAGAAGTTTCGTTCAAGCACGTTGTGTACCTGAACTGCAGCCATCCAGCGAGGGAAGTTACAGCGTACCTGGATACATCTCCACGCGTGAATTGGGAATCCAAAGGAGGAGGAAGAGGCCAAGTGTATGCCATGGCCGGAGACTTACTGGTTAAGGAATTAAAACCTCAGTATAGTGTGAAATTGGTGGCCACCATTTCATTCACAGGTACCTGGCGGAATCAAATCCTACGCTGATATTCACAAAGTGCTTTCCTCAGGATTCGAGGTTTTGTGGTGGAAACGAGCTTGTTTTGATCATAGTTGTCCGAATTCCAGTTTCAGTTTCTGCTCTTTGAAACGTGAAACTCAGAGTCTCCAATGTTGGGTCTCTTCTACCTGTCACGGTCCCATGGGAATAAACCACTCATGAAGGTCCAATTTGCAGTAAGTCACTTTCCTTTTCTGCTTTACATTTAAATCTATTTTATTTTTAACCCTTTGATTTTATAGATTTTTTTAATTCTCTATCTTTATAAGTTCATGTAGTCAATTTTATAATAGGAGAATCCGGCTCCTAGAAAAGAAAAAATAACAGTAAAAGCTTAGAATGATAAAAAGTTTACCATGCACAACCAATCGCTAAATTTTGTCTTGTGCATCATTAAACCTTGCTTTGTTTTGGGTCTCATTGCCTTTTTTTTTTCATCTAACGGTGAATGTGATTTTTCTTTTTATAATTTTAGTAATAAATGATTCTAATATTGAACTTTTAAATATTGACAAAATATTATTATATGTTGACATATTAAATTTAATTTTTTAAAATAATAGTGATTGATTAAAAAAAGAAGGGATAAAGCAATTTTATTGATCTCTCAAGTTTATTTTATTTATTAATTTAATCCTTCAAGTATAATTTTTATTGATTCAGTCTTTTAAATTTATCAAGATATCAATTTGGTTCTTATTGATCGAAGAAGGAGCAACACTATTAAATTTTGCTTATATGAATATTATAATATTGACAAAACCAAATCAATTATTGAAAAGAAATGTAGTTATTTAGGTAAAAAAAAATTTGATTTTCTTTAAAACAGAATAAAACATAATATAAGAGATTATATTGACAAAAATTAAATTGATTTGATGGTTAATTTTTTATTATTTAACTATATATACATGTCTAGTTATCAATATACTCTGTATGTGTACATTAAATTATTTTAGAGTCAATTTATATTTTAAAACTTAAAAGATTCACATAATAATTTAAGAAAATAAAGAACTAAATTGATAAACATTAAAAGTTTCATTATCCAAACAAATATCATTTGAGACTAATAATATATGGTAAAAAATTATTAATAATAGTCTTAGAATTTGAGGATTAAAAAGATAATTTGTAATATTAAAGGACCATACTGAAATATTGTATAAAATTAAAGAATTAAATGTATACTTTTATCCATTTAAATATTACTTTGGAGAAAAACATATTTATTTAGTGCTTCACTTAGATATGGCACATGTCTTTCAGGAGAACAGTTTTTTTTGGGGCCAAAATGAGTAATTAATTGCTAAACTAATTTATTTATTTTTAGTATCGAAAATCCCATATTTAATAGTTATGTCTGCATCTGATCCTCCAGTTTTGAACTGATGTCATGTTCCATTTCCGTGTCTTGTAGATAGGTTATCAAAGCTGCACATATTGGCAGAAGGTAATGAATCTATTTAATTTTATGCACGCTAAATTATAAATTATAGTACAAGATGCAC
Organism: Prosopis cineraria; assembly: GCF_029017545.1. Classification (NCBI taxonomy): domain Eukaryota; kingdom Viridiplantae; phylum Streptophyta; class Magnoliopsida; order Fabales; family Fabaceae; genus Prosopis; species Prosopis cineraria. The sequence continues at coordinate 22,854,808 of NW_026555340.1, read as the reverse complement.
ACTATGGATATTTTTAATGACATAGTTATTTCATTTTATATTAAATTATATTTTATACTTCTTAAAGCAATTTAGTTTTCCTTGCGTTTACCATTTTTATATTTTTGTTGTTATTTTTACTCTTTATTTAAAATAGTTACTAAATATATAGTTGACAGAAAAAATACTAATTTACTTATAATTGGTTTGACACAACAGTTCAAGTGTTCAACCATTTGATCATGAACTAGTGATTTAATCAGTTTAATATTCCATTTGGTTTTTAATATATACCTTGGTTAACATGTTGACTTTTTGGACTATTTTTAAAATTTATGTTCTTGTTTTTAAAACTTAAGGGAGCTAATTTGTAAGTTTTGAACATATATAAAGAGAGTCCATTTAAGATAATCTGGGGGCATTTTCAATGGATAAAAAACAAATTAACCATTGATTTTTGAGTAATTATGTTGGATTTTTTAAATGACAAATATAGGTGTCTTTATGTGAAATGTTATTATAAAATATCAGGAAAACTTTTGGAAATTTTAAAATAAAATAATGTACTCTTTTGATTAAAAATTGTAAGATATTTTTTGAGGAATTAAATATTTTAAGGTGTAATTAATATATTTTTTAAAATTATTCATTTTATTTTTATTTTAAAGTGAAACTCTCTATTAAATAAGGATAAATATAAAAAATAGTATTAATTTAAAAATAATTAATTATTTTATTGAAAAATAAGATTTAGTTAAATTTCTTTCATATTTTTTAACAGAAAGAATAGAATTTTATCTTTCATTGCTGTTTTACATTTTTTGTTTTTGTTTTTGTTTTGGCCTTGGGAAGCATCGGCGTTTTGTAATATATCCCTTCCGTTGTTGAGTTTTGTAAAATTTTGAAGCATCGGCGTTTTGTAATATATCCCTTCCGTTGTTGAGTTTTGTAAAATTTTCTTACAGATCATCTCCACGGAATTGAAAAGTGTAAGGTTCTATATAATTTATGGTTCTCGTTTCTTATATTTTAATATTTTATTGTCTTGATTAATATTTAATTTTAATTTATTTTCTGAACAATTTAAATTTATTTTTTTTACATAAAAGACTTTAGTTTTTTAACCTATTATGTGCGCCATACTTGTCTTTAACTTTCTAGTATATCAAGATGTTTTTTTTTAAAAAAAAAAACTAACTTATCGAAGTGAAATATATTGAACAATAAACCGAAATTTTATATAATTTTTTTGAATAAATACACTAATAATAAATGTTAAAGATATAACTAGTTGCCCCTATTCGAGGCCTTTTTTTTTTTTTATTTCGAGGGACCTTGAAACCTTATTCTAGGTTTACCTTGAAACCTTTTTTTTGCCAAAAACTAACATAAAACATTTGAAAAATACAATTTGCAAGGTTTTATTTAGAAAATAATACTTGGCAAATACTGTGGATGGTTTAACTCGAAATTTTTTGAAAATTTTCAAATTTCTTTTTAACCCAAAAAAACAAACTATCTATTCCTTTTTTTTTTTGATACGACAAACTATCTATTTTGCAAAAACAAATATTACACTTTTCATAGTGAGACTACACCCCACTAGAGTCTTAAATGGGTAGGCCCAATCCATATTAATTCAGGTACCAAAGCCCATTTACCTTAAAATTGGTCATTTCTTTAAAAAAAAATGACAATAAAATTCCTCTAAAACATATAAATGACAATTTAATCCTTCAAAATGTCATAATTTTCATGAAGTCCCTAAGAACTTTTCTGTCATTAATAAAGTTATGTAAATTATTAAATTGCCCCTGTTGAAAATAAATAATTCATAACTTTCTTTTTTAAATTCGCAATAATGAAATAACAAATCATAACTTCGTATGTTAAATTCTTTATTTGCTGTTGCATTATTGTAAATATAAAAAGAAAAATTAATCATTTATATAAATTTATTAATGATAAAAAAATTTCTAAAGACTTCAGGAGAATGATGGTATTTCAAGAGACCAACTAATCATTTATATATTTTAAAAAAATTTTATTGTCATTTTTCTTTTCTTTAAACCCGACTCTTATTGATCGAGCTTAGGGCCGAGCCCATGGTTTTTTTTTTAATTTTTACATTATAATATTATATATATTTTTTAAAATATAAATTATAATATTTTAAAATTAAAACAAGTAATATAAATTTAGATTTTTAAATATAAGATATATTTTAAAATCTAAATTTATATTACTTGTTTTAATTTTAAAATATTATAATTTATATTATATATTTTAAAATCTAAATTTAATTTTAAAATAAAAAATATCTTATTTTTTAGAGGTAAAACAAAAAATGAAGCCTGGCACACTAAAATTTCTTTATTTTTCAAGCCGAACTCTGAAAAATGGGTTTAAACACAGGCCACCCTTATTCTTTGACTCCAAATCCAACTTTGTGTAACCAAGCTTCCTCGTTTACGAAACAAAATTTGCATTCCCATTCTGCCCTCATTCTGCTTTATCCCAATTTTAAATGCAAAGAGGATTACCTGACTTGATATAATCTAGCTTTACAATGTCAAGCTAATCATGACATAATTAAAAATGTAACCGAATGCACTTAGGGAGGAAATATACAATTTTTTACATTACATTACCGTCCTATAGGTTAAGGACTTGTTTTAAAGCATAAGGATTTGTTTGCAACTTTGCATGTTATACAAATAATAAAGATTTTAATTAAAAAAAAGTAGACAGATCAAGTGCACGTTAACTCTAAAACATCACAAAACTTGCCTGCCCCTTTATAATATGGAAGAATTTACAGCCCCAAAAAAACATCACAAAACTATTCTATAATTATGACAAATTGCCTGCCTCGATGTAGTATTTAGTGTTCAATTACTACAATTTGAAGTTTAAGAGATTTTTTTATTATTTTTCACAATCTATGATGTGATAATTTAATAATTATGTATTAGTTTAAAGAAATACTTAAGATTGATTTAAATTTATTCTTGTATTAGTTTTATTCAAGTAATCATATTCTAGACACAAACTAATTCTATGACTATGCATGTTCAGGACTAACCAAAATTGTGAGGGTAGATTTAGATCCTCACAATGAAGACTATGATTTTAGTCTAACAAGTTTTGCAATAACATTAGGAATAATCACTGGAAGCGGTGTTTTGCCATACATCATAGTCAGATATTTTTTTTGGTACCATATTCCTATCTACATTGTTGATTTATACATTCCTCAGAAGACACTTATAGATGTATGAAAACATCAAAGATTTCATACGAATTCAAAATCTCATTCCAATAAGGTACTCTTTCAAGGATTTGAAGACAATGATAGAAGGTTTTAAAAATAAGTTGGGTCAAGGAGGGTTTGGCACTGTGTACAAAGAAAAGTTAAGGAGCGGCCCCGCGGTTGCTATAAAAATGTTGGGTGAATCCCAAGGTAATGGTCAAGATTTTATCAACGAAGTGGCAGCTATTGGTAGGATACATCATATCAATGTGGTAAATCTTTTTGGTTTTCGTATAGAAGGAAGGAAGCATGCTCTTGTCTATGAATTCATGTCCAATAGCTCTTTGGATAGATATATTTTTTTCTAAACAAGAAAGTATCTCCTTGAGTCATCAAAGAATATATGAGATATCTCTAAGAGTGGCTCACGACATTGCTTACCTTCATCATGGATATGACATACAAATATTATATTTTGATATCAAGCCTCATAACATTCTTCTTGACTACAACAAGAGGAACAATAAGGTACATGGCTCCTGAGTTGTTTTACAAGAATATTGGAGTAGTGTCTTATAAAGCTGATGTTTTATAGTTTTGGAATGCTTTTAATAGAAATGGCAAGTTAAAGAAGAAATTTGAATCAAGATGTAGAAAATTCAAGCCAAGTTTATTTTCCCTTATGAATTTATGATCAATTTGACGAAGAGAAAGATATAAAAATGGATGATTTGACTGAAGAGGAGAAAAATTTGGCAAAGAAAATGTTCATAATAGCACTCTGGTGTATACAATTGAAGCCCACTGATCGTCTTTCAATGAACAAAGTAATAGAAATGTTAGAAACAGGTGATGATGAGAGTCTTGAAATACCTCCAAAACCTTCTCCATATCCTAATGAGAGAGTTTTAATGGATGATAGTTCCAACTTCACCAAAACTACATCCACTATCTCTACATAGTCTCATAAAAGTCTAGGTAAGTGTACAAGTAATGGGCAATAATACTTTGGGAGACATCAATTATATTGACATATGTTGCTAAAAAAAAGTACATTGTCACATTGATGAATTTATGAAAAGTTTTTATGTGTAGCTGAATTTTTTTTAATACATTAAACCTTAGTTTAGGTTGGCTGATCAAAATAGTGATTAGATAAACCAATCTTCCTATCGATTCAGTCAAAAAAATTTGGATGGTTAATTGAGTTAATTTTTTTCCTTTCCTTCTAAAATAACATCATTTTAAGTTAAAAATAGGTCAGATTTGTGCTTTAGTAACTTTATTCTATTGGATTATGTATGGTTTATACATGAATGTTGCACTTATGAAATAATGTTTTCTTTTAATTTAAATGCTAATCTTCTCAAGGTTATATATGAATATATTTGTATATTTTAATTAAATTATATTATTTTAGTTATGATTGGTTTGAGCCAGATTCAACCGCAATTTTGAATATTATTTTAACTAAATTTTGTTGCAATATTTTAATTTAATTAATTTGCAAACTTATTCTAATATTTGGTAAAAATATTCAAATATTGCAATGAAATTTTCCTGAAAAGTTGACGTTCTGTCCTGAAAAATTGTTTTATCGAGGACAAATATTCTAATAAATATCTCATTTTAAAAAAAAAGTTTCTTCAAAATTATACTTTACTAAAAGGGTAATGTGATCTTTTCATCTATAAACATAATTCTTCAATACTCAATGGTATGTTTATTAATGGTTAAAGAGTGAACTATATGTTAAAGAATATTTGAGGTTCTAAACTCATTTTGTATATGCAATATTCTCATTTAACATTTTAAAACAGTGTAATGTCACTCATATAATTAAAAAAATTAATCTTGACCATTAATTAATTAAAAAATTATAAAAAATAAAAAAAGAAGCAACATATAAAAAATTTATAATTTTTGATTCATTGATGTAATTTTGAGGTATTTTTCTCTAATTATTTAAGTTATTTTTTAAAATTTTTTTGATCAACTAACCATTAAAGATAACATTAGTTAATGGTAGGAGTGACATTGTGCTGATTTTAAATGTTAAAAAGAAACATTACATAAAAAATAAGTTTAAAATTTTAAATACTTTTAGATTTATAGTTTAAAAATAAAATTACAATTTAACCTTTTATTAATTTAGGTAACTGAAAGGTAACAGTAATATGTGCAGCCTAACCACACGGCCCGTTTCAAGCAAAAATGTTAGACTCGCCCACCGTGATCTTAACTCTGCATCATTGTTCTTTGTAAAATTCAAAAGGGAGAATAGCATTTAAGGCTGCAAGAAAGAATATATGTATAAGTAAGACCCAAATAATTGTGATATGATTCAAGGACCTTATTTGTAATTAGGAAAAATTAATCATTTGCTCCTTAAAGTTTTAACTCAGTTAAAACTCAATTTTTAAAATTTAACTCGTTACAATTTGATCCTTATAATTTTGACTTAATTCACTGCTAGAAAATTATTTTTTAATGTCACTAATTTAATTCAATTTTGCAAAAAGCTAAAGCAAAAAAAAAAAGGCAGTGGCCGTTACATCAGTTCTTTAAAAAACCGACATAAAAAATGTTTTCCATGTCGGTTATAAAAAAAACTGATGTGAAAAACTGTTTTTATAAAAAAAAAAACAATTTTTTGCATCTTTTTCTACGTTGGTTTCAAAATAATCAACGTGGAATATAGATACCACGTCGATTTTTTTGAAAAATCACAGACGTAACTATTTAGATTTATTTTTGCTCAGCTTTTTTAAATCTGTGATGCAACTCTTCTCTCGTCTCTTCTTCTTAATTTTTCACTCAAAGCTTCCACCTTTCTCCTCCCTTTGCCATCTAAAGTGCTGTCGGTCACTGTTCTGTAGCTATCTTGCTGCCCTTCACTATCACTGTCGCCGTTTAGGTTTCATGGGTATGCATATTTTCTCTCTCTTCCATTTCTTACAAAATTAAAGAGTAAATATTTTCCCCCGTCTTTATATTTCCTTGAAGTACTTTTCCATTCCTTTTCTATTCTCTCAGTCGTGGGTGGTGTGTGGGTTGCCATAAGTGGTACGTTGGTGGCTGTCAATGCATGGGTCTTCCACTTATAGTTTCCTCCTTGCTATTTTAATTTATGAGTGTGGGTCTTGCTCATCTTTTATCTTCCTCTCCCATTAGAGAGATTTTGCTATTTCTTCTATTGTAAGTCTTTATTTTTATTTATTTTTCTTAATTTTTATTGCCTATTAGTATTGTGATTGGTTGATTTAATTAAATATTTGTAGAGTTGGGTATTTTAATAGATGAATTTGTACCTTTAAATCTTTATTTTAATTATTAAATTTATACTTCATAATAGTTAATTTAATTGAATATTTGTATATTTGAGTGTTTAGATTATTGGATTGATTTAGCTAACATTATTATTGGTCTTGAATTAATTATATATTTTTATAGTTTTTAGTATTTTGAACAAGTGTGTGTATGTATGGATTAACATATTAGTTACATGGAGAAAATATTATATTAGTTCATTTTATAAATATATATTTAATGTAATTATAACTTGTTGTATAATCATTGTGATTTTGCTAAATAGTTGTTTTTACTTGTTGTATAATCTATGTAATTTATAGGTTTTAAGTTTTGGATGTATAGAAAAATAAATAATTTTTTTTTTAAAATTAAACTTTTAACAATGTTTTTTCATATAATCATTGTTAAAAGTTTAATTTTTTTTATTTTTTTAAATATTTTTCACATAGGTTATATAAATAATGGATGTGAAAAATTTTTTTTATATTAATTTAATAACTGATGTAGAAATTTAACTTTTTACCTCCCTTTCTTTTACTTTTTCTTAATAATCGATTTAAAAGATTTAAAATAATTATTATTAAAAGTGTTTCTTACAACAGTGATTGTAACTCAAGTTATAAATTTTAATTTTTACAACTTAGTTTATATAGTTTTAACCAATTAAAATATTACTTTTTACATTTTTAAAAATAAAATTGTAAAAATTAAAATTATATTAAAATTTAGTACTAATATTTTAAATTATTTTTTAATCTTTATAAAATGTATAAAGATTAAAATTTTAAAATAATTTAATATTTATAATTTTATTTTTTAAAATATAAAAATTAATATTTAAATAGTTAAAAACTATAAAAATTATATTGTAAGAATCAAAATTAAAAAATTAAATTATAATTAAATTAAAATTATAAAAATTAAGTTATAATAAGTTAAATTTAAAAATTAAGTTCTAGTTAAAAGATGAAAAGATTTCTTTTCGTAACTATGTTTCTAGGAAAAATGACCCTATTGCCTCTCTCCTCCCTCTGTCTTCTTTGTTTCTCCTCCTCTCGCGATGGGCTCCTCTTACCCGGAGTTGATTTCCTCCTTTACATTCACAGGATCTGCTTCAGCAGAAATCAATCTGAAATTGGTCCGTTCCCTCTCTTTCAGATCTCATCACTTTCACATGCAAAGTTCAACTCTTTAGGAAATTGTTTATATTATTCCAAGATTTCTTCTCACCAACATCTAAGGGCCACGGACACGAAAGATTATATTCTCCAATTTTTTTTTTTGACGTTTTACACTTCCCAAAGTCAGCAAGAATATTACACCAGAATTCTGTTTTCCCCTCCACCTTCCTCCTCCTTATCCTTCATCGGCATCTGAGCTTTGCAGAAACTGAAATCCATTGTGGCACTTCTCAGCTTGAGGGAGACCCAAATCGAAACTGGGCGTTCTACTTCTGGGTTTGGCTTGCCTCGTCGTCCCGCAACTCTGATTCGTCCTAGCAGAGTTGGGTTTAAGGTTTATACTTCACAGACTCAGGCTGGGGATCGTGATTGCTAAGACTGTAACATCTCCCATGTGCCACGTGGACCTGCTTGTGGCGTCTGGAATACTGTGAATGTGAAGGAGAAAACCAACTCCGAGCAGGAAGAGCTCATCGGAGGAAGATAAAGAAATAAGAGAGAGGAGGAAGGAGTGGGGGGAAAAAACATGAAGAAGGGTCATTGGGTCATTTTAGCAGAGAACATAATGGACTTTTAAAGGCATGTCAAAATCATTTGGGTCTTATCTATAAATATGTTCCTTCTTAGGGCCCAGAATGCCAGTCTACCAATTTAAAATGAATTATACTTTAAAATTTATAATTGATGTATTTTTTAATAAAATTTGTATTACGTTAGAATATAAATTACTCCATATATTCCATATTTTTTGTGAGATTATAGGAATAGGAGCTATGCCCTCCACTGAGTTAAGAAACAAATTTCTAGTTAAATGCCCGTTATCCTATTGAAAACCTTATCTTTCTCATTTGAAAGATGTCCCTCATGTTATTATGTTTGGATCATGGTTATCAGAATTAAACCGGATTGGTCGGTTCAACCAAAAACCGGTCAGGTAGCCAAATTAAAAATGATACAAAACTGGGGGAAAGCAGGAACCGCCCTCAAACCTCCTAAGCCGGAGGTGAATCGGACAAAACCGGGAGAACCGCTAGTTCAGGCGGTTCAAGCAGTTCACCTTTTTTTAGTTTTTTGGTTGTTGTTGTCAAAGTCAGACAAGAATGCGTGATCACACAACCGGATCCTAATTTCCTAAACGGCTAAACCTAAAGCTCTCACCTTGCTCACAGCTCACATTGAGGCAGAAGCGCAGAATGCATAACCACTGAACCAGAACGGTAGAAGCAGAACCCAGCAGCATCTTCGATCTTCCTCTCCTCTGTTCCTCAAGCTTGCACTTGTCTCAGGTCTCACTGTTAGTCTCAGTCATCCGACAGTCCGACTGGTCGTTCTTGACTGCTCGTGAATCTAAAAACGCCCCTTCGTGCTCAGCTACTCGTGATTTTGGGTTTGACTGCTACTGGAGTTTCTTGATTTCTTACTCTCCTCTATTCGTGAGTCTGGTGCCCTTTTCTTTGTAGATATCTATTAGCGTATATGTATCACGATTTGTTGCTTTTAAAAGGAAGAAACTCTAGTGGCTACGGTTAGTCAATTAAAAATTTTCAAGTAAAAATTGGAAATGCAAAACTTGGAAAGCTTTTACTGCTGTAAATGCCGTTCCAAAGATTATATATTATATAAAAATTGAATTTAAAAGTTTATATCATAATTTTTTTTATAAGCAAATATGGTGGGATACTGGGATTATTACTTATCAGTAATTAATTTTTTTAGTTTATCATTTTTCCTATAATTTTTAATATTTAATATTTTAAAAATATTAATTTAATTATAAACGGTCCAACCTCGATCTTTGAACTGTAAATTAGTGCCTCAATCAATTTAATGCTCAATTTGATTAACATTGGTTTGGATGTATGTGTACATGCGTGTGTCCCTTTTTCTACGATAAATGTTTAGGTTAGGGCTAAATTATTTTATAAAAGCGAAAATTATGAAGAAGTCTTATATAATAGATTTATTTATAAATAAATATCACAAAATTAAAAAACTACAATCAAGTGTAATTTGCAGTTAAAGTACAAGGACAATATTTTGCTTCTGTCAATTTAGCTTTCATTTACAACTACAACTTCATAATTTACAAGTTAAATTTCTTGTTTAATGCTTCATACAATATAGAGTATCTATAGAGTTAATTATGTCACTTAAAATTATAATTGGTCTAATTAAGATGTAAAATTTATAATTCACCATATAGTTATAGCTTTAGAAAACATAATTAATTCTATGAAGACTCTATATTATATCAAATGTTAAATAAAAAATTTGACCTGTAAATTGTGAATTTGTGATTGTAAGTAAAAGCCAAATTAATAGGGGTAGTATTATCTTTATATCCCAATTATAAATTACACTTAAGTCTCAAAACTCAAAAGATTTGCCTGTGATTTTTAAATTTTTGTGAGACTTTTTTATAAATAAGTATATTGTATGGGATCTGTTTGTAATTTTTTGTTTATAAAAAAAACTTAAATCAATTTCTAAGGTTTAAAAGATACTTCCTTCCCTCTCTATTATATGGCATCTTCTAAAATAATTTTTTTATCCTTAATATAAGGTATATTAACAATTATTTATTACCATTTTTCAATTTTTTTCTTATTGTGAATTTAATTTCATGACTCAATACTATATATTTCTTTCTATTTATGACCGAGGTAAAGTTGAGAAAAAACTTGATTTTAAAATATATTTAATGAGATAAGTGTCGTTCTTTTATTTTAATAAATTAGTTGAAATTTAAAAACAATGTTTTCAAGGCCGAACCAGACTGGTCCAGCCGTCAACCAATAGGAGGCACAACTAGGTTTTTTACTTTGAGCTGTTTGAGTGATTGGCCAGGATTGGACTAGTATGAACTAGATTTTAAGTTGAAAACCATTCAAGAACTGGAAAACTAGGGGTGGCTAAAGGAAAGCTGGTCGGGTCTAAAATAGGAGGAAAACCAAAATGATGTTATTAAATACAAAAAAAAAAAAAAATCAAGCCGAAACCCAAGAGCAAATGGAAGAGGAAGGTCAATGATTTTCATGCTTATGCTCAGCGAAGGAGAAAACAAGAGCAGGATATGCAAAGAAAATGAAGAACAATAGAAGCTGAAGAAATAATAATTAAATTAACTAAAAATACCACATAAAATAATAACATTTCTCCCTTTCTGATTTTATATCGCTAAGTATATTTTCGATCCTATGGACTCGTTATCGTTGTAATGGAATAATGAAAGTCGAAAATGCAAATGTGATTATTTCGAATCAGAAGGAGAAAAGAAAGCGTTGCTGTGGTTCATTCACTCAATTTTTTTTTTTTGGGACCAATATTAATTGAAAAAGATGTTTATTTTTTGGACTAGAGGGAGTAACTAGCTCCACTTAAGCCAATCACTTGCAACTGATCATTTTCATAAACATCAATAGCTCACACCACTTAAGCCAACTTGACCAAATTAAGTCATATATTGTGTAGCAACCACCACTTAATTAACATTGCATACACCCTCTTTCTCTGAATATAAAAGAAAATATTTAACTTATACAGTTTAAGAAAATTAGTTAATTGTAATAATTAGATTTGAAAATAAAAAAGTTATACTTAAATACCGTTGTACTTAATCAAGTGAGTTTGCACTAGTGCTCTGTCTCTTGAATAAAAGCTATGATTTTGAGGGGTAATTTAAAAAAATTATGATAAATATTTATTAAAATGTGTAATTTTTCTTATAAAAGAAACAAAATACCATGTAATAATTTCTCCTATATTTAAAAATGGAGGGATCGGAGTACGTTAGGTGGCCTATTGGCTATTCTATTTTTCCTATTTATTCAAATACATGCTTCCTCTAGTTTTATATACTCTATAAGTTACTGTTTATAAAAAATTAAAATCATTTTTCCTGTTTTATTCATCCAATAAAATACCAGACTGGCTATTTTATTTTTCCTGTTTATTCAAATATATATGTACTTCCTCTAGCTTTATAAACTCTGTAAGTTACTTTTATAAAAAAAATTAATAATCATTTTTACAAGTCCCCTTGCATAAAAACATATACTATTCATTAATTTCTTTCAATTTTAAAATTTCACAATTTTCTATGAGTACATAAAGTCAGGAGCTGCATATAAGAAGAGAACATGCTTTTTAAAAAAATGTATTTGATAAGGATAAATTAAATCTTTTTCCTCTTTTTTTAAACAATATCAATTATTTATATACACACACATTAGGCATTGGTGGCGGTCTATCATTAGGATCATTTTCAGATGTAGATGTTGATAGCTTTAGGCAGTGTTTGGGAGTTTTTTTTGAAATGAAATGAAATGAAGTGGGATGGCTAATAGTATTATATCATTGTTTGTGAGAATTTTTTAAAGGTAATGGAATTGCTAAGGGTGACTTTTCATGTCATTCTTAACCATTCTAAACTCATTTTTTCTATCCCCCAATTTAGAGGGTTGAAGATGGAATGGCATGAAAGGATTAATGTTATTACAAAATTACTCTCATCATTCTTATTCCATCTCACTCTTTCATTTTTTTCACCCCAAAACTGAAAAATATAATTATATATAACTTAAATTTATTAATTTTATAATTATTCTTAAATAATGATTAAATAAATCATTTATTTTTCAATAGAACTCTCAAACAATGAAATGTTGTATTTTTTTTTCCACTCCTTCCCACTCCTCTAGTTTCATTCTATTATTGATTATAGCTTTCAAGTTCAACTTGTACTCTCAAACATTGCACAAGTGCACATGCAAATATTTTTTAGCCTGCTCTTGTTTGGATTAATCAAGATTTATCAATATTTAACAAATTATAAAATCACAAAACAATGTTGCGAATTTTGTAGTGATGTGTGAGGAGTTATTATTTTATGGACAATTTTATATATTTTAGCATTATCGTGTTGGCAAGTAGGACATATTCGTCATGGCTGGCAATATTATTTTGGTTAAAATATATAAAAAATTTTTAAATTTTGAGACAGTTGCATATAATACTTTTAACCTTTAAAAGTTTAAAACTAACCCCCTAACCTTTAATTTTATTTTTTAAAACTTTCTATTATTAATTATATTATTTTTTCATGAAGGTTAAATGTTATTCAACTAAAAAAATGTTATTAAAAAAGATAATATTGTAGAACTATGGCTAATTGATTTCTTATATTTTTTGAAAGTTGAACATTGATAATAGCCAAAACAAATGTTATTATCACCATATAAAATTTTAAATATTTTACTTTTGTGTTAGTTTTATCTTTTTTTTTTGTTATCAATAGTGCATAGTTTTCTAATATTAAAAAATAAATTAATCTAATATGGTAATATTTAAAATTTTAAATATTTTAGCCATGTGTATTAGATCAATCTAACATAAAAAATATAAATAAAAATTTATCTTTTAAAACAATAGAATTAACAAAAAAATGGATAAAACTGATATAAATATAAATATTTAAAATTTTATACAGTAATAATAATATTTTTTGGTTACCAATGCCTTAACTATCCAAAATATAAAAAATTTATTATAAATAGTTATATAATATAATATTTTTTTAATAATATTTTTTAGTTAAATGACATTTTAACCCTCATGAACAAATAACATAATTAATAATAGAAAATTTTAAAAAATAAAATTAAAGGTTATAGGGGTTAATTTTAAACTTTTAAAGGTAAAGGGAGTTATATGCAACTGTTTCAAAGTTCAGGCGAGTTTTATGTATTTTAATCTATTATTTTTTTAGGGAAAAACTTATATATTGAGTCTTACATACTTAATATACTTTTGTTCAATTAAATCAAAATAATTAAATTTTAATGTATTAAAACTATTAATAACAAAAATTTATTATAAAATAAATAATTTGTGAAAGATCAACATGTCTTGATTTAATTAAAAATAAATACCCTATGTATATAAGGTTAAGTACATAACTTTTATCTTATTTGGGCAAGACTAAGGTACTTATCTTTGTATACCTAATATACTTGTATCTAATCAAATTAAAATAAGTAAATTTTAATATGTTAATAATATTTATAATAAGACAATGTTATGGAATAAATGTTTTCTAAAGAATAATCACGTGTCGTGATTTATTCCTGTTAACATCAAAATCCCTGATTAAGCTAATCAAAATCAGGGATCCGCCCGGAGCTTCTGCGTTCTGCGGACACAAGAGTAAAATAATGGCAATTCAGTACTACTGTATACTTTTAGTACAAAATCAAAATTAATGAATGTTGTAAGAAATTTATTTAATTTTTGACCAATTTTAAATATTTTTCATTCATGACCTTTTGGTAGTCCATCACTCAATAAATATTGCCAGCCGAAAAAAAAAATAATCGCTCAATAAATATTGAGTCCAAAGTACATAGTTTAAGATTCCCAAAAGAAAAAAAAAATCGTCAAAATTAAAAGAAGAGTGCTTTACTTTTTATTTTAGAGAACATATTACTTTGGGTCCTCATATTTTGTTTGAATTTTGATATGGCACTAAGTACATGTAGTATTTGAACAGTTAAAATTTAGATTAATAATTCTGAATTCATACACTTTACTTGAGATTAATGATGAGTGAGTTATCTAAATGATTGATTTAAATTTTAATGGTTCAGATATTACAACACTCAATGTCTATCCTAAATGCAGTCACTGAATTTAAATCTCTTTTGATATATGTCTTCACACTTTATTTTTAATATTATAGGTCCTTATACTTTCATATGTCTGTAACATTAATTTCTACATTTACATGAGGACATTGATGTGGCACAAACAATGTTAATAATACTAACATGTTAATTAAAAATGTTAATTTTATGCTTACATATTAAATTGATACTAACATGAAAATTTTAATTATATTTAAAAAAAAAAACTTACGTGAAATTTATAGATTTTGCTGATCATTTAAAAAATCTAGGTCAGCTTTTAATTTTTGCTTATTAAAAAAAATATTATATCAACATTAATTTGACATATAAATATAAAATTAATAATATTAATTGATAAAATAACATTACTGACATTGTTTATGCTACCTCAATACCTCTCTAAAAAATTGTGAACTAGCAAGGATTTGTACCAAAATTTAAACAAAGTGATGGGATTTTTTTTATTTTAAATATGAGCTTTTCTTTTTCCTAAGGAAGATTCCCTCAGACGGTCAAATCATCAATAATTTAGATGGGGTCAATAAAATGATTGATGTGAGTGAAGTCAGTGCCCTTTCTATTACTGTGCCAGCATGGATAATACTTTCTCCGAATTAAATTCAACACATTAGTAATTAATCTATGAAGCTTAAAATATTAACTTTTTTAAAAAAATTATATCTTTATAATTTTATTCTCATTAAGTATTTTATATAAGAGCCTGATAATAATAATTAAAATTTAAATATATTATTTTTAAAAAAAGAGCAATAAATAAAGTAAAAATATAATCAAAAAATAATTATACAATAAATAAAGCTTTTAAAAGATATCTTATATTATAGTTTAGAGGGAGTATATAAAAGGAAATAGCATGTGATCCTCATGATGGTTTCAATCTTAAAGAAATTGAACCAAAAAGGCAATTCTTTTCATTGTTGATGCCTTGATCTTTTTTTGTCTTAACCTGTAGCTGTTCTTTCTCAACACTGTCCGACAAAGAGTTTAATTAGCTTAATTAGGGATTTTGATGTTATGGAATTAATATTCTATAAAAAGAAAACATGTCATGATTTTTTTTCTTTAATTTTTTTTTTGTTCACATGCATGCACATCCACCTATTATTCAAAACAAAATGATACAGAAAGCATACTTAATTGTACTGGAAAATTATTATCCGTTTAAAATTCATAATAGTTTTGTTAAAGCGTAACAATTAACTTAATAAATAAAGAAAATAATATCTTTTTCATTATTTTGGAATCATCATTTATTATAAAACTTATAAAATCGTGGTCATTATTTTTTAAGACAAAAATTAGTATTTTATATCTTAATGGAAAAATTAATAATTGCAGGTCCTACGTCCGGTCAACTTCTATCAACAATTGTGAGCCCAGCCCAAATTAGTTATCCGATGTCCTCATCCTCGGGTTTCGTTTTGCTGCTCATCAAGTTATCTGATGAATAATTTAAACTAGTCAGATTGTTAATTTAGACGGTCTAAATTTATTCATTTTATTTTATATTTTATTATATATTTATTAAAATATAAAAAATTAATAAATATATTATATTATCAATCTGAATAATATAATTTAATTTGAATGTTTTAATTTAATATTAATTTTTTAAAAAAATTATAAATTGACTAACCAGGTTTACTTTGAATTCAATCTATTTAGAGTACATTTGAATAGTTAATTTATAAATTTATTTTAAAAAATTAATATTAAATTAAACTATTCAGATTAAATTTGTATTTTTTAAATTGATAATAAAATAAATTTATTAAATTTTTATAATTTTTTATAATAAAAATAAAATAAAAGTAAAAAATAAATTGTATAAAATTTGGACCATCTAAATTAAAAATCTAAACAGTCCAGAAACTCTGATTAGCACCAAAACTCTTTCCCTCCTCCTCCTCCTCTCCCTCAACCCAATCTGAAACAGAAGTTACTCGTCTCAATATCTCAACCTCATCTCTCTCAATCCAAGCTTTGCCACACCATCGCCACTCGTTTGCAATCACGTGAATAGCTCTTATACGTATCTCCCTCAATCCAACCTTTGCCATGCCATTACCACTCATTTGCCTTCACGTGAATATCTCTTGTCCGTATCTCTCCCTCCATAATACTTTCTTTATCTTTATATATAAGATATTTTTAATTAAATTACATAAATTAATAAAAATTAATTATTTAATTAAAAACACAGCAACATTTTAATTTTATCTTTAATTATTATAAATTAAAAATGAATCTTTTTTTAAAGTAAATTAATAAGGGTATTTATTTTTTTCTTTTTTCAATTTGATAAAGGTACCGTGATCCATTCATTAAAAAAATATGATAACAATATCTTAGATTTAGAGGCAAAAAAAAATTCTAAAAGATTTTTTATATATAGGAACAAAGGGAGTAAGTTGCAGGGTCTGTGTTTCTCTCAATTTTGAACTAAATCCTTATAATTTATTTTATTTTAATTGAGTTCTTAAAATTTTCTCTCAATTTTAAATTAGATGCATGAATATTAAATTCTTGAATGTTATTTTTCTAAAATGAAATTAAAATTTTTTATATTTTATTAAATGATTATATAATGGATCAAATTAATTTTAAATGATTAGGTCATGTCTTCTATATAATTTTGAATTATTTTATCCAGTTTAAAATTTTATTTATTAAATAATTAAATATATAATAATATTAAAATTTGAAAATACAACCAAATATAAGATACTTAACTGAAATTAAGCTAAAAATTTAAAATTAATATTTATCTAATTAATCTAAAAATTAAATATACTTCTTGTTTAATAAAAGTTTATTATTAAAACATAACTACACTATAAATATCATGATAAAAATGGAGAGAAGCAGAAGGAAACAATGAAAAAATTGGTGGTAAATTTAAAAATAAAATTTTCTCTTTAAAATCTCTACATATTTAGAGAGAAAAATTGAAAGTAAAATATGTGGGTTTCACATGTTATTTTCTTTCCATTTTTCTCTCCAAAGCCAAGTAGAGGAAAATGTTACTCCTTTTGTTAAAAGCTATAAGAAATTTTTTAAGGAGTTGGATGTTAAAAAATGTAAGGTATTTTTAATCTTTCAAAGGTAATTATTACCTTTTTTTTTAAGTGCCCCTATTTACAATGACTTTATATTTATCATGGAGTATTTAATAGAAATAAATATGAAAAGATAAAGTTAGTTTTGAAAGTAGGTAATTACTTATTATGAGGAAGAGAGATTCAATTAAAAATACTTTATATTTTTAAATAAAGGGAGTATTTTTTTCTCCACTTTTCCCTTCCACTTTTCTTCCCTCCTCACTTTCCTCTCTAGAAAACAGAGAGTAAAAGGTGCCCACTTCTGTTTTTCAAAAAATAATAATAACTATTCATTAATCATTTTAATTTTTAGAGATTAATATATATATATAATGGACAAATTATAAAAATTTAATTAAAACAAAATAAATTACAAGTACTTATTTAAAATTAAGGAAAATCATAACGACTTGCGGATTAACATTTTTTTTTGAATTTTTGATTCTATATACATATACATACATACAAGGAAATGTCAGTCTAAACCCCTTGTCTAAACATAATGAAAAAGAGACCCCCTTAAAGTATGAAAATTTATTGCAGATCAAGGGTAGTGAAATAAAATTAAAACATTGAGGAAAATGATACAGTTAACCTTCTTTTAAATATATAAAAAAAAAACTTCTTTAGTTAACCGCAAAACTTTAATCTCAATGATCATTGCCTCAGATGTTCTCGTATTTACTTCTTTTCTTTAGATTGAAATAATGCAGAAGAGTCTCATCCATGGAGTTTGTGGTGGTAATATGACTGACCGATGCGGAAATATGTCGATGAGATTCATTATATTAACTGTTCCAAAAATAGTATTTGTACTTTAGAAATCAACCATAATTTTGGTGCTAATGTAGTTGTCCACGATACATGCAGTTTCTTTCAGATCTAACACGGTTCTGGTCAAATTAACCTCATGTTTATGTCATTTTATAAGTATAAACAATGAACAACTATAGTATAGGAAATTTACAACTTGTTTTAATCATGATAATGGCAATAAAAATAAAATCAGTGAAACTATATGCATAAATAGCCAACAAAAATTACCACTTTAGTATAGACAATGAACAACTATACTATGAAAAATATGTAATTATTTTTACCATAATAACAGCACAAAGAATAAAATTAAGTGACAAAGTTATGTGCACAAACAATTCCTATAGGAAAGCTAACCGAATTAGTAAAAGAAATGAAAAACTTTAATATGAAAAATTTGAAAGTGGCTTATTAACATGTTTAAGCCACTAAAGATAATGAAATAATTTTAGTTTTGCATTTAATTTCATTTCACTATCCTTATTGTGCTATAAAATTTTAGACTTTTAAGGGCTGTCTTTTTCATTATCCCTAATGAGGGATGTAGATTGAACTTCTTCCCAGATACAACAGACAAACCGTAAACACTCAGTTTTCACGTGCTCAATAAAATGATGAAAGAAGAGTGAAACTCAGCTCTATATAAAGGCATTATAGGTACACAGGTTGTTTCATCAGTGCCTGCCTTCACGAACTAAACAAATGGCTCTCAAAGTTGCAATCTCTACTCTTCTTTTTCTGCTCTCACTCATCAGTCTTGTTGCAATCGCTGCATCTGTGAGTTGCTCTCTTCTACCTCTTGATCCATTATATTATATTGTTTATTAGTTTTACCCATCATCGTCCGTAAGCTTTTCTTCTACGTACTTGGTTGTTTTGTGTCTATTTATTTTATCATTCGGTTCTATTTATATGATAGAGAAATATGAGATATTTATTTACCTTATTTATAAGACATATCATCAAACTTTCATCACAGATTTTTTTCTTTTTTCCTCAACTAAATGTTGGAGCGAGAAAGTCTGTTAGTGAAGTCGTGTGTATATTTAAAAATAAAGTTAAGAATTTATTAAACTTTTTGGATAGATTTTATGAATTTAAAGATTTTCTTGATTTTAGTTAAATATGTTAGAAATAATTTATAAGTAGGAACATAAAATTGTACATATATACTCTCCGGTCCAAAATATAAATATTTTTTTCCAACTAATCTTGTTATAAAATATAAGCAATTTAGCACTTGCAATTTTTTTCTTTTTTACCCCTTGTAAATTTATTATGGCCTTCTTCTCACTCATCATAAATTAGAACTAAGTCTAAAAAAGGTTAACAATATATATTTTAATTTTATGAGAATAAGAATTTTGTTGGTTTATATGCACATTATTGTTAAAATATGTTTATAGTTTGGACCGGAGAGAGTGTATATATATACATATATATATATAAACCTTCTAAATTACAATAAAGTTATTGTTAACTAATTTACATTTCTAAGAAAAATAGTTGGTTAAAATCTTAATTTCTAAAAATTTCTTTCAATTATGCCCTTGAGTGTAATGAATATGACATTTGACTTATTCAAAACATTCTCATTAATTACTTAATAAAGTAAGACTGTAATTGGAAAAAAAAATGTAACACCTACCTAATATAATGCCACATATTTTAGATAAAATAAAATTTTAAAACAAATGACTTATATTATAATCTAGAGAAAGTATGGTATGATTAATTTTGAATATAATAAAATTGCATGCATGCAGGGGCCTCAATGCACATATGTGATAAGCGTTCAAACAGGAGATCGTAAAAAGGCAGGAACAGACTCCAAGATTAGCCTCTATGTAAAGGACGTTCGTGGTACTGACTTTAAATTGAACAACCTCGAAGATTGGGGCATCATGGGAACTGGTCATGACTACTTTGAGCAGGGCCACCTTGACTTGTTCAAAGGCTAGCAAGTTTGCCTCCACCCTTGCTACATCACCGTCACATCCAACGGCTCTGGGGGTAGTCCAGGGTGGTACTTGGACTATGTCAAAATTGCCGTCACTGGCCCAACCATATCTACTACGGTGGATTTCTTGGTGAACCGATGGGTAGCTAAAGATGAAAAGCCTTATACTTTGTATGCCACCGTCGACTATTGCCACGGCAAGCTACTTCAGATGCCATTAGCTCAGGATTCTTGAGCTTGATGATGTTTCAGCGTGTTTGCTATTAATTATTCCCAAAATCTTATTAATGTGTGTCCATCTGGTTTTGTTACATTGTTGTGTCTTATGTGTATCAACTATCATCTATCATGTTATGTGATAATTAATGTGCCATGTGTCGTGTACCTCTTCATTTCAATAATATTGGGCCTTTACGGTGCCAACTTGTCCGCTTAACTGACCATGTGTTTAATTTCTCCATGTACTCCTTTTGGATTAATAAATAATATTAGTATTTAAGTATAAAAAAAATTATGTATTGATATTTATTAAACTTTGAGTTAAAAAATTAAATTTTAAATTTAGATTAAAAAGTAAGGTTGAAATGAGTCTAAAAGTTCAAAAAATTAAAATAAGAAGAGTAAAGTATAAGAAGAAGAGGGTGCAAATTATAAAATATAAAATCTCACACACTCATATAAGTCTTTTTTTTCCTAGTGAGAGGGGGCATATGTCCCCCCTCAATTACATATGCCTTCATCATTGCCTGAATACATAAACCCTTCGTTTCCACGTGCTCAATAAAATGATGAGTTTTGCTCCATATAAAGGCATTATAGGAACATATAAAGGGGTATATATATAATCTTCAATCCAAAATATAAGTATGTTCTCACAACTAATCTTGTTCTAAAATATAAGCAATTTAATACTTGTAATTTGTCCTCATTTTATCTCTTATATTTATTAACTTAGATTATTGTATATGCAAATTTACTATGGCTATCTTCTCACACATTATAAATTAGAACTAAGAGTAAAAAAAAAAACAATATATATTTTTATGATGATAAGAATTTTGTTAGTATATATGCATGTTATCATTAAAGTATGCTTATATTTTGGACCAGAGAGATTATATACATACATACATACATATATATATATATATATATATAAACCCTCAAGGCCACAATATAAATTATTATTAACTAGCTAATTCAAGTTTCTTTAAAAAAATTGGTTAAAATCTTAATTTTTAAAAATTCTCACATGTTTCCAATTGTGTTCTTGAATGCAACATCCTGAAAATTTAACTTGAGTTAATTAGGCTAAATATGGATAACTTAAAAACTTAATGTGATGTATGGCTAGAAAAGTCTACTAAATGTATTTGATTATGATTACAGTTCTAGATATGAGTTCGGAGCGAAGCTGGGTTACTTAGATCTAAAAAAGGAGAAAAATCAATGGAGATTGGGCTTATGTCATATGTCATGGTGTGCACAACATTTGTTATGGTGCACGTGTGGCAACTCATAAAGGAGGGACCATTGTGTATTATGTGCTGTAATGAATGGTTGAAATTTTGCACCAGAGTTCAAAAAAGGAGAAAGAAACAAATAATGATATTTTTGATATCTGGGTAGAATACTGGGAAGCGATGGTATCATGATATCTAACATCAGCCGGCTTGGGTTCAGTGCCCGTTTAAATTTCAATTGAATATAATAGATTATAAAAATAATTAATTAAGTGATAAATTTTAATCATAATTGATTATGTTATAACGCAATCTATGTGGATACTGTTTTTATAAAATTGATTTTAATAGAATTGAAGATGTTTGGATAATTTAATCATAATTAATTTTAACTATATAAATTACTACAAAGGACAGTGCTTGTTGAAATTAAATCATTAATATATTTGTATCTCATTTTATCAAATTTGTTAAATTTATTTAAAAAGAAAAATATATTATTTAAATTACATATTTGATTAATTATAAAAATTTAAATTATATTAATATTAACAATTTAATTTACATAAATAAATATCTCAATACTATCTTAGTTTAAATAAATTTAATAAAAAAATTAATTTTTAAATACCAAACATTAATTTTTTCATTTTTTAAGCTTCTCCACTGAAGTGCAGATTCCTTTTGAAAAAAATCAATGTTTGGCCCAAAAATCAATTAACTAAACAATTGGGTATTCAAATAATTTTGTGGAGAATCGATTTTTTAGGTTAAAAAATCGATCAACAAACCGTATCCAAACACACACTTGGCTTTTCCCACATCAGCCTCGTAACATTTGTCGTCGTGTCATGGAACTGAGATCCGTCTGGTGCTCAGCTCGTTCTTCCCTTCGAAGTTAGCCTCTGTCCGTCCCTGCAGCCTCAACATGTCGCCTTGTGCTCGTGGTGCTAGCCTGAGCTCATCCCTGTCTCATCTAGGCTCTCGCATGTTTTATCCTGCCAATTAAAATTAATTAATTAAATTATGAAATTATGAAAAAAACATAAAACAAATAAAATAGAATTAATTAATTTACAATACTTACAATTATTTGCTGAAACTATATAAGATGGAGAATGACCATTCCTATACTTGTGAGTCTCGTTTAAAAAGGTCGCCCAAATTGATCTTTTGTCTGGTTCGGGTGGAGCAGCTTTCTCCCATAATCATCAAAACAATTAAAATAACAAAAAAATTAATGCAATATTTATTATTTAAAAATTAATTATTCTGTTTGCCATCAAGGCATCAACATCATGAATGGATGAGTACACAAGTCACAAGGGAATGTTCACATTTTTCGAAGTCACCTCTCATAATTACGGTTGCTTTCTCAGTCGTCATTGCCGGCGGTTCTTCAAAAACTGCTACAAGGATCACCACGTCACCACCATGTAAGGTGACGTTCTGATTTCCATGCCCATGTCATCATGATTCTGCAAAACCGTGAATAGCACGGTAGCGATTTTGATAGACAACCACAGTGTCCGTTTGGTTAGGTTTCAAAATCGATTTTTTTGCCTGAAATCGATTTTTAAAATAAATTATCCAAACGGCTGAAAAAAGATAAAAATTAATTCTGACACATAACGCGCGTTTTTACAGGAGATGATGGAATCAGTTTTTGTCAAAAATTTATCAAAAAAACGTTGGAGAACGTTATAAAAGAAAGCCCACGAAAAAATTATAAATAAGCACATAATTTAATAAAAATAAATTAAACTCTCTTCTCTTCTTTCTTTTTTTTTTAATAAACTTTAAATTTTGTATCCTCAAAAAATTAATGTTTGATCTTTAAGAAGTAAATTATCTAGTAATTTATATAACTAAAATTAATTTTGATTAAATTATCCAAATATTTTTAATTCTGTTAAAATTAATTTTAGAAAAACAGTATCCAAACACATTACTTTATAACATAATCAATTATGATTAAAATCTACCACTTAATTAATTATTTTTATAATCTATTATACCCAACTAAAATTTAAATGGACCCACAATCCAATTTCAATTAATAACTATTCTCACTCTTCAAAAATATAAAATATTTTAATTAAATTTTACTTTTTTATACAATTATTATGTACTTTTAAATTATTTCTATTTTTTTATATTTATTTTATTAAATATCGTATAAGAAATATAAAATTATTATTAATAAAAATATTTTTAAAAAAATAATGACTACATTTTAAAAGATTAAAAATATCTTATATTTTTAACATTTAATTTTATAAAAAATATGTTATATTTTTAAAAAGAGGGAGTAACAATTTCAATTACTCCAAAAAATAATTGATGCTGGGGAGATGTATTGTTGCAAGGACCTAGATTCTCTCATAATTCTTTCTCTCCTTTTCTTCTCGACAAAATGAATTGTCCAAATTTATTTATTTTACAAAAATAAAAATAAATTTAAATTGTTAAAATTTAACTTGTCCACTTTACAGTTGTATACTGTTATTAAACTTTTTATTTATTTTATTACATTTATAAATTATGCAAATTAAATTTTAACAATTTAAAATTGTTTATTTATTTTTAATATAATATTATGATTAATGTTTTATAAAATAATTAAATTTGAGCCCTCCATATTTTGACCAAAGGTAGAGATGGGGATGAGGAGAGAGAATGAGAGAAAAGATGAGGAGAGGATCTCCTTCCATTGCTGTTCTTCTTGTTTTGCGATATCCGAGCGACTGAGCCAAAAAGGTTGATAGAGAAATGAAACATATTCTAACCTCTTTTATATGCTTCATCCATTTTAAATTATATAACACTTTAAAAAAATCATCTTAAAATATAAGATATTTTGAATAAATTAAAATTTTATTAAATACATTAATTTTAATATTATTCTTTCTCTTTTTATAATTAATTTTTATTCATTTTTTAATATATTAAATGATGGATATTTTTAAAATTTTATATTTTTATTTTGGAAAAATAAAGTTATTAAGTGTATTTAATGAGGTTTATTGGTATGTAAAATTTTGTCTAAAAGTGTCTTATAATTTGAGATAAAGAAAGTAATAAAGATAATATTGTCATTATCAATTAAAGTTAATATAAATAGTAAAGATTTTTATCACTTAAATAAGTGATTGGGGATTAGAACATCAGCTCTTGTGTATATGGCAACTTAATTAGAAGATATCTGCCCTTTGTCCTTGATATCTCATCTATTAACGAAGTCTGCTCCTTGTGCTGTAGGTAAAAAGATAATATTGCCATTTGATAAAAAAAAAAACATTAATAGTAGAGAAGTCTCGAAAAAACTTCAAAGTAAGCTCTCCCCTGTTTTATATTGTAAGGAATTTTAATCAAATTATAATACCAGTGAATTAATCAACTGTCTTTAAAGTTATACACTTTTTCAACTTCACCCCTATTTAATAGGTTCTCTGAATAAGAAAACTTTATTAATTTTTTCTCTATTTAAGGGTATTTTAGGAAAATATTTTAGATAGAGGAATGTAGAGACACTTGAAGATCAAATTAAGGAATGAAATCTTAGAAAGTTTATTTATGTTCATTTTGGGTTTTTTTAATGTAGTTTTCAATTAGTGTCGTTAAGTGTAGTTTTGTCTTTTTGTTAAATTATTAGGTTTATTTAGCATATGAGTAACACCCGATTAGCGCCACAAATCACTCTGAATTGAATTGAAAGATTTTGGAATAATAAGGAAAGGAATAGAAACAGAGTGGCCGCGGTGACATTTGAAAAAGAAAGAACAGAGGCGAATGCGATTTACTCTTCATCATTTTCTTTTCTTCACTTCCAGTGATGGCTTCTCATGCTCTCAAGCCTCATGTTTGGCCGATGCTGTTTGAATTTTAAAGCTATGGAGAACTAATTTATTCTGGTGTGATCAACCATAAACTATAACCCTAAGTTGTAATTAGTGTGGAAAGATTTTAATTTATTCTAACTTGCTCTTCTTTTCTCTATACATTTAAATTTTATATTTTAATTGCTATTGTTTATTAAAGTAATTTTATTGCATGATTTTTGAGTCATATGATTTATCCGAAATTTTGCTTGTTCTAAATGATTGATATAGCAATATAAAGTAATTTGGCATAACTTAGGTGATTATTCATATCTTATTTTTGGTGTAGGTAACATAAAAACAGTTGTTAGGTTATGAGTCATAAGAGATTTTAATTAATCTATAATTTTATTTTTTGTTTAATTCTTGAATGATAATTTAAGAAAAATATATAATAAAATGATAATAATAAATTTAAATAAATTTAATTTATTTTGTAAATGAGAAAAATCAAGTTTAACTGGCTGTACTTGGTAATTTGTTTCAATTGAATTTGCTTTAATTATTTATTTTTAATTTAATTTTTTTAAAATGTAAATAATGTCCGTTATTAACATTGATTCTTAAAAAAAGATATAAATATAAGATGTAAAAATATCTATAAACTTTTTTTTAGGAGCTTTTGTTATCCAAAAGTCAATAACAATGATGTATAGATACTCATTAATTTTATAAAAGATGCCAACCTTGATAACTTGAGCTTTCGGGTTTATTTAGATTGGACCACATTCTCACATATGCACACAACATACAAGCACATAAACCCTCGCTTTCCACATGCTCCATAAAATGATGACAGAAGAGTGAAACTCAGCTCTGTATAAAAGGCATTATGGGAACATAGGCTGTGTCATCAGTACGTACCGTCAAACTAAGCAAAATGGCTCTCAAAGTCGCATTGTCTTCTCTTCTTTTTCTACTCTCACTCATCACTCTCGTCGCAATCGCTGCCTCTGTAGGTTACTCCCTTCCACCTCTTGATCCATCATATATTATTTATTAGTTTCACCCATGACCCATCATTGTACGTAATCCTTTCTTCTACATACTTGGTTGTGTCTCTGTATCTATTAATTCCATCCTCCGGTATGTTTATAGAGCATAGAGAGGATATTTTTTATCTTATTTATATGAAATATCATTAAATTTTTATCACAAATTTTTTCTTGTACCCTCCATTAAATATTTGAGACAAAAAATATGTATATTTAATAAAGATAAAGTTAATAATTTATTAAATTTTTTAAATAGAGTTAATAAGTTTTAAGATTTTTTATTTTATAACATGTTGAAAGTGATTTATAAATAAGATCATAGAAGTATATATATATATATATATATCTACACTCTCTAGTCCAAAATATAAACATTTTCTTTCAACTAATTTTGTTCTAAAATATAAATAGCTTAGTGCTTGTAATTTTTTTTTCATTTTACCCTTTGTATTTATTAACATACATTCTTGTGCATGTGAATTTATTATGGCCTTCTCACTTATCAATCATCATACATTACAAATAAGGATAAAAAAGAAAACAATATATATATATATATTCATAAGAACAATGATTTTAGTATTATGCAAATTATCGTTAAAAAGTATTTATATTTTGGACAGGAGGGAGTATATATGTAAAGCCTTCTGGACATCAATATGAATTATTATTAACTAATTCACAATTTTTAAAAAAATTGGTTAAAATCTCAATTTTCTAAAAATTCTCACATATTTTCAATCATCCTCTTGAATATTATAAACATAACATTTAACTTATTTAAAACATTTTCATTAATTACTCAATAAAATAAGGGTGTAATTGAAAATATGATATATATATATATATATATAAAAGTCCTATTTAATATTTTATATTTTAGATAAAATAAAACTTCTAAAAAACCACTTATATGATCAAGATGGATATGATCTGATTCTGCACGCATGCATGTAGGAGAACTGCACCTGCACGTATGCTATAAGTGTTCAAATCGAACATAAGGATCGGGCAGGAACAGAATCCAAGATTAGCCTCTGTGTAAAGGACGTTAATGTCACTAACTTTAAACCAGACAACCTTAGACCACGTTTGATATGATGGAAGAGTTTTTAATAAAATCAAAATCGAAATCGAAATCAGAATTGAAATTGAAATTGAAATTGAATTGAATTTAAAAGTGTGTTTGGTATGATGATGGAATCCTGATATAATTTTAATAAAATATAAGTACTTAAAATAAGAAAAGACTAAAGTGTCCTTTTTAAAATTAAAAAAAATTATATTGGAGGAGAGAGAAGGGGCAAATTGAAGAAAGGAAACCATGAAATTGGATTCCATGGTGCATATGATGGAATTGGATTCTACCAAATTTTCTTATTAAATCCTGATTTCAAAGAATCATAATTATTGAATACCAAACACACATGTTAACAGATTCTATATTCAATTCCATTTCTTTTTCCATAATTTCAAGCTATCAAGCGGAGTCTTAGAGATTGGGGCATCATGGAACCTGGTCCTGACTACTTTGAGAAGGGCAACCTCGACTTATTCAAAGGCGAGCAAGTTGGCCTCCACCCTTGCCTCATCACTGTCACATCCGATGGCTCAGAACAGAATTCAGCATGGTACTTGGATCACGTCAAAATTGCTATCGATGGCCCAACCATATCTACTACCGTAGACTTTTTGGTGGACTGATGGCTAGCTAAACATAAAAAGCCATATGCTCTGTCTGCCACCGTCGACTTGTGCCACAGCAAGCTACCCTGAGTGCCATCAGATCAGGATTCTAGAGTTTGATGATGATGTGTGACAGCATGTTTGCTTAATTCCTAAAATTTTATCAATGCGTGTTGATCTGGCTTTTGTTACATTGTTGTTGTGTCCTACGTTTATCGTCCATCGTGTTGTATAATAATGTTCCGTGCGTCATGTATCTCTTCATTTCAATATAAAAGAATGTTTAATTTCTCTGTATAAAAGAATAAGTAGTCGTTGCAACTGGACAAGGAATCAATAATATAATGATTGAAAATACTAGATTATCTTACACCAATATGTAATTATTAATATTAGCTATTGATACTGATTAAGTTTGCCAACCTCATGAGTTTAAATAAACTCATTATAGGAATATAAATTTATATAGTAAATTTATAAAAATTTATCTCTACTAATTTTTTTTTATATAAGAAGTAGTCATGAATTGGATAGGGAGTAGCAACTTAGAGATTGAATATGAAAATATGAAGTAGGAAAGATTTAAATCCTTTAAAGTACATAGATACGTAAATTTCTCTAAATTTTTAAAATATTTTTTTCATTTTATTTTTTTGTAAAATATAAAATCTTCTTTTTAAAAAAAAGAAGTAAACTTTACAAAAATTTACAGATTTGAATTTCAAAGGATTTAAATTCATGAAGCAGCCAGCCGCTAGAATATGGAGTCCATCTGGCCTTTGTTACGTTGCTGTTGGGTCCTACGTGTATAGTCTATCTTGTCATGTAAAATAAAGTGCGGTTGTCATGTATCTCTTCATTTCAATAATAACGGGAATAATAGGCCTTTAACCAACTTTTGGTGGAAAGTAACTTTTCTCTCTCTTGGTAGTTGGCTGATCGCACTAGAACTTTCTCATGGATAATCCTAACCACCAGAAAACACCTCCGGACAGACCCTCGAACATTCTCCGTTTAGGAAGCAAGAAAAAGACAAAGAAAGAGGAAGCCTCCCCCCCAAAGTCATCGATTGGTCTATGACTGAAAATTAGGGGGCAAGCGTAACTACTACTGAAGATAAGATGCAAGACACGTCCTGCAATAGTGACAAGGCTTGCTGGAAAAAGGAAAATAAGAAGCTTTGAAGCCACCAGTCTCATACCATGACTCAATTTTGGGGTTTAATGGCGTTGCAAATAATGATGCAGGGATGTAAGTAGATGAACTCTCATCTGACCTTCTGAAAAAGTCATGGACAATGCCTGAACCATTAGAGGAGGTAAAGCAAATGAAGTTATTGTACCCAGAAGTACTTATTTCCCTGGATGAATTTAATGACTGGTGCCAACCATGGAACAATGCCCTATTGCTTACTGTACTAAGAAAGAGGTTTCATGTTTACAGACTAAAGGAGCTTTTAAGTCAAGTATGGGGTTTCTCTAACTTCGAAATGTTTCTGTGAGTGCGGCTCTTATGGCAGCTAATAATGATGAAAATAGTAAACAAATTGAGGTTGTGCATCCTGAGCCCTCTTCTAGAAGGCATTCACCTCAGCAAGAATTCCAGATGTCAAAACAAGAAAAATGCCCTGACGACTCCAAACTTTCAAATCTGTCTCAACAAGCGGGTGCACCACAGCATATTGATGATAATTCTCGTCTGAAGAAGCGCAAAAGGAATGAGAAAAGGGCTAATAAGAAGTCCAAGCCGGATTCTCTGTAAGGTTCCTTAACTTTTGAAACCTTTTATTTAGTATATTGTGCTATCATTTTCCTCATTTGCTTTTATATTTTCTTAGATAAACTTGTTGTCACTTCTTGATGTTAGGGCGTAACTTATTGTGCGGACAAAAAATGGCAAGAAAAGAGGCTTTTTAGAGTCCTTCTTGTCCCACTGTTTCCAAAAGTTGTTTGGTCTGGTTCTGTGCTGGAAGTATGATTTTTTCTGAAACATTTACTTTTAAGCCTAACTCCAATTACTTCTCCTTCACAGCTTGCCCACAGGGATTCCATGTGGCAAAAGTCAATCTACAGTGCTGTGTAATTTTCCATCAATCTCAAAAACATATTAGTCATGAGAAGTACATATAAGATTATGTTTCTTTATAAAACACTTACCTAGTGCTTAGCTGATGAGAGAAAAGAGGGAGGAAAGAAAATGAGGGGGAAGAAAATGGAGAGAAGAGAAAAGTGGAGGGATGTAATTTTCTCCCCTTATACTTGGTTGGCCAAGAGAAAACAAGGAGGAGGGAAAAGTCATTAATTTCATATGGACAGTGATAACCTTATTATTTTTAGAGAGAAAAGTTAAAGGAAAAAATATGTGGGTTCCATATATTATTTTTCTCTCAAAGTCTTCCTCTCCCATTTTTCTTTTCTTGGCCAAGTAGAGGGAAATTGTAGTTCTCCCTTCACATTTCTCTTCCTCCCACTTTTCTTTCCTGCCAAACGTAGCATCAAAATTGACAAGACATTCTCCTTTTGATATGTTTTGGTATTGCTGAAGCCTCTGTTGCAATAGACACAAGTTAAAGAAAAAAAATAAAGAAACAAAAGTTCTGAGATGAAACAAACACAAGGAAGGCGTTGCAAATTCTGCATCCATGAACAAAGCCATTGTTCCTGCTAACAATTTAGATTTAAACACAGCAAATATTTGACACTTTCAGGATCTATTTCCATGAGGTATTGATGACTTTTGTTAGCCACAACTGATGTTTCAACGAAGTAATAGCTTTAGTGGACTATTGCCTTATACGGTATTCGATTGATCTGTATTTGTTATGAATGCTAAGATCCAAACTAGTTGTGTTGAGGTTGGCAACTTCACATATGATCTTTAGACCAAAAGTATTCTCTCTTTTTCACTGAAGTCAAGTACAGGGTCTTTAAGTCAAGGACCTCTTTGCTTCAATATGATATGGTTGAATAGTAGTTCCTCGTGCTCTCTTTGAAGTGTTTTGATTTCGCAATGCCTCCGATACACGGCTGTCATGATTTAGAGAAAGGGAAAGAGTTCTAAGATAGAACAATCTCAGGGAGAGAATGTATTTGAGTTTTGCAGAGAATATGGCTGCTGAATAGATTTTGATTAGTTTGAAATAATGAGTTTTAGCTGTCTTTCTTGTTCTTCTGGCTGCCAGTTGTCGCATTTCCACTGTCCCAGTTGAAAGATCAAAACTTGGCTAGAATCCAATTCTTGTATCTTGTTTCAGGTTTTTAACCCCTCTTTGCAGATTCTATTATTTTCTTTTGGGCAATGGGAAGAAAGTAACCCTGTATGACGGGACGAAGGGTTTAAGATGCACGCACTTCAAAATTAGCTGGAGCTGTACAGCAGTGATTTATTTTGGTTATATATATATAATAATGATATTATGTCAGGTTACATTTTTCTATTCTTTTTGATAAAACATATATTTTCTTATTTTAGCGCCTCGATTTACTCGGGCATGCACTTTTCTTTATGTCTTTCAGCTAAGGCATTTTAGAGGTCTAGCAGTTTAAAAGGACCTTTTGCCTCTGACTGCCTTCCATCACATGTCATGTGAGGTGGAATATTCATTAATGACGTGTTTCAGTTTTTGTCAGCAGATATATTTATCTTATTTGCTTGGAGTGTCTAACGAATAACAGGACAAAGGTTAAGTGAAAGGGAATGTTTGGTACAAAAAGCATTCTTTTAGAATAGGAATGGACTGAAATTTGTGGGGAACAAAAAAGGAGGCTTTGATGAATATTAAGGGACAAATTTATCTTTTGTACAGAAAATAGCCATTGATGAATATTAAGGGACAAAGTTATCTTTTGTATAGAAAATAGCCATTGAGCTTTTAGAATACATGCTTTACTTTTCTACCCATATCTTTCATGGCCTCAGATGTATTCTACCCACGGGCCAAGACTTGAAAGAGTCGGAACAAGACTTTAAGGTGGCTATGTAATTGTTACTTATTGGTGTAGAAGCATGCCATATGACTAATTTGCATGTCTTTCTGTTGTGAAAATTTCAGGCTGCCAGGTTCTGCTTAACCTCTCGACCAAGCCCCTCCTCCAGCTGCATTGCCATTTCCTTTCAGCCAGCCTAGTTGTGCAGAGGCGCAGTAACATTGTAACCATGAAGGAATTTGTGTGATAGTGGCTCATTTTAGAAGTCTGTTAAAATGAAATGGACAAGTTATTACTTATTAGGGAACCCAATGGATGTTATGTGTATAATTTTAACCTTCAGGTTTCCAGACCTTTGCTGCTGAATTTTGAGCTGTTCAACGCCCTTATTTGTTCCCATGTAATTTTTTCCCCTTCTTTCACTGTCCATAATGCAATCAGCTTAAAACCTTTTTCAAGAAATATTATAAAGTTAAGGGCAAATTTGTCTCAACATTTTCTCTCGGTGCATCCAATATCCTCAGCTTTTTGTTAGAGCAATATTACACTTCATCTTTCAAAAATTGTAATTTTACCCCAACATTAACTTATACCAACGTTGACTATTAAATTAATTTCTTTTGACCAAAAGCAACCCACTTGGCAAGCTGAGGTTGATCCTCTCTCTTCTCTTGGCTCCTTCTTCCA
The DNA here is from genome assembly GCF_029017545.1 of Prosopis cineraria. NCBI lineage: Eukaryota > Viridiplantae > Streptophyta > Magnoliopsida > Fabales > Fabaceae > Prosopis > Prosopis cineraria. The sequence goes on along the minus strand of NW_026555340.1, from coordinate 22,821,864 downwards.
CCATCCTCTCCTCTCCTCTCCGTCTCTCTCTCTCTCTCTCTCTCTATATATATATATATATATATATAAAGTAATATGTATCTATCCTTGTTGTCCCTTACATCCTTGTCTTCTTCCTCATACCCAAATGAGCTCCTCCTTCCTCTCTTATTCTACATCTTATACTCCAACCTCTTGTCTAAGTACAATGCATACATCCTTACGAACTCCGAGAATTCCATCGAGTTGGCGAAGATCTCTTGCTCATAGGCAGGATCTCTCTAATGCTCTTCTTGTTCAACGGGAGTCTCGTTGTGCTTGGTTGCCTTGACAATGGTGACGTCCAGGTTGGTGATGGAGGTAGTGCTTTCGAGCTTGGCTAAGCCAATACTTGTTTGATCCTTCACGAGCCCTTCATGCTCTTGCTTCCCTCTCTTCCATCGGTATACACACCGCTCTCTGCTCTGTTTTCAATAAGCACTCTGCATCCTTGCTCCCTCTTTTCAGTTCCTCCCTTCCTTTATCTCTCATTAATTTTATTGATTTTTCCTTGAAAACTGCATTATTAATTGCCATGGAGCCTCCACATGCGAGTAAGTTTCTCTATGAAATGTTTTGTGTGGTTGCTTCTCTTTGGTGTCTTCTTCATGCTCCTAAGATTTGCTTACATCAACACCGTCACTGGCAAGTCTTGCAATGTTAGTGCCTTCTATTTCTTTTCAACCTCAAACTCAAGGAGTGTCAATATCTTGGTCTCTAACTTCAGTTACAGAGCCCTCCATGCTCGAGCTGCTTCATCCAACTATGTTTCTCGTCGTCCTAGCTGTTGTCAGTTCACATCCTTGAGTTAAACTCATCTTGCTACATGGTGTCTGTTGGCCAATGAAAATAATTTAACTGTTTTTGAAATATTGTGGGCAATATTGCTCCAACAAAAAGTCTAAAATACCAACCACACTTTGAGAAAAAGCTCCAAGGCAAATTTGCCCATTAACCCAAAATTATGAGTATTGTGGCTTGATAGTATAAAATTACTGATTGTCATTTGTCATGTTGTGTCAGGCGACTATTATAATATGTGTCAAGTGAGTGTTACGTTAAGTATTTGAGTGCCAAAAAAAGAAAATCACATAAACATGCAATATCACTAAACTGCTCTAGATTTATGCATCGCAAATTACATTCTCATCCAAATTGGCTCTAGTTTTGTTTTTCCTGTGCATCTCATCTTTTGTAACTGCTAATTGTTGGTACGTTATCAGAATGAAATTGAGAAATAGAAAAATAGAGGATAAATCACTTTCCTCTTGGTAATAAACTGTAGTTTTTTTTCGTAAAAAATAGTTTTTTTAATTATAATAATATGCACGCACGGTCATGAAATCATTGTAATTAACCTCAAAATATTATAAGAATAATACTCAATTTCTAATTAAAAATGATTTTTTCTTCAAAAATTTTAATTGATTGAGGCTTTTGCGCATATAACCCATATCATAAGATCGAACCAAAAAAAAAAACCTCTCCTTTCTTAAATTTTAAAAATAGCCTTTTTAGTGTTTAGTTTAATTTATAAAACTGTCCTTTTAAAATTATAACACCCTACATTTTGCAAATATCATAAGAGATTCAAAATGTAAAAAATCAAGCGAATGAGAGAGACAAATGTGAGCTATAGTCATGATGGCAGAAACAACTCGAAGGTGGAAGAAAGCAGAGCAATGTGAGCAAGCTACAATCACAATGGTAAGAAACAAATGTGAGGCAAGAGATATTGATGGTACTTAATGGAGAGAAGCATGCCAGCGGGTAAACGAAACTCCAAATTCATTATTTATTATTTTATTAGTTTAAATATTTGATTCTCTGTAATAAGTTAAAAGTTCAAAATTTTTTACGGAGTATGTTTGATTCGTTAAAGGTAAATAATTATGTATTTTTTATGTTATTAATTTGTGATATTATATTATTAATATATGGCTGTATATCGATGATAATAAGAGTCTTGAAATATATCTTTGGTGCTTTGTAAGTGACCGCCCACGTCGTTGGCTTGATCATTTAGCATGGGCTAAGTACTGGTACAACACTTCCCACCATTCTGCTATATAAATGACCCCTTTTCAAGCTGTTTATGGTAGGCCACCACCACCCCTGCTTCGCCACTCTTTAACAAAGGACACTTCACCTGACTTGCATCAACTGATGATAGAACGTGATGCGATCTTATAGGATCTTAAGCACCATTTAACTCACACTCAAGCTCGTATGAAGCGATTTGCTGATGCTAAACGATGTGAGGTTCAATACGAAGTGGGTTTGTGTTTGTGAAGTTATAGTCGTATCATCAACATTCAGTTCAGCTGCGTCGTTTTCAAAAGCTTGCTATGCGTTACTCTGGTCCTTTCAAAATACTAGCTAAGATTGGCTCATTTGCGTATCAGTTAGACCTACCTGCCAATGCTTGGAATCACTCTATTTTTCATGTTTCCCTCCTCAAAAAATGTCATGGCGATGGCACAGCAGCGACGATCCCATTACACTTGCTAAAGGTCCAATTATCCAGCCTTTGGAGGTTGAAGCAGTGCGTTGGGTAGCCTTGGGTGATCAGCTACTTGCCCAAGCTCTCATTCGTTGGGATGACGTCACCCCTGCATCCTAGGAATACGTTGATGAGTTGGCTTGACTCTATCCAAGCTTTGACCTTATGGGCAAGGTCAATTTCATGGGAGGTGGTAATGTTATGGCCCCAAAGGATCCATCAGTGGATAAGGCTCAAGTGGAGGGTTTAAGTGATATCAGTCCAAAAGAGACGAACCATCCAATAGAGGTTGGGCTCAGGAAGAGTAAGAGAATTAAGAGGCCAACTTGGAAGTTGAGGGCCCCGGATGGTGAGGTTTAATAGTGAGTAGCTAAGTAGGGAGAGGTCATGCTGATTATAATTGGAAACTTTTCCCCTCTGGCGAATTCTCTCTCTTGTCTGATAGATTTGTTCTGCAAATCTGATTTCCCTTTCTGTTACGCATTACGCGATACCGTCTTGTACTGAGATTGCAATCATGATGGTAATAATACATAGCTTCTCGTTAATCTCATCATTTCATGCGTTCATTCCTGTATTTCTTGTTTTAGCGTGACAGCAATCAAATAAAACAATACAAAACCCATACATGCCAATCAGTGTCACGTAAACTTGATCATTAAAACTAGTCTAGAGACAGCTGCACAGAATGTATAGCGTTTGATAATAAATTTAAGGTCCAAGTCCACGTGCTTCGTATTAGAAATCCAAACGAAGCAAGTAAGAAGCCACACAAGTTTTCATAATCAAAAAGTGAGACTTGAACCACAAATGGGAATCAAAAGAGACACTACATGGGTTTTGCGAATGATACGGCGACCCTTTTGCTGTCTTTATCGATCTTCTTTTCTGCTTCTTCTTCACTACTCCCTGCCGGCTAACAATCCCAAGAACAACCTCCATAATCCCAAGAACAACCTCCATTATTTAATGATTCTGCAACTTAAAGGCCCACTCTAGTATTTTACTATTAGATTTTGATTTCTTCTTCCCATTTCTTTATTGTATTTCTTCCATACACTTGAGTTTTTTTAGTTGTCTCATTCTCATCTTCCTTATTAAAAAAAAAAATATCATTGAGTTGAACTCTTGAGCATCTACATATAGCCTGCTTTACCAGCTCTCTGTCATGCATACATATTCAAACCCTCTTGAAGCTTCTGGTTTGAATTCTGTTCCTCACAATGGTTCTTGAGTACCACAAATCTGTGCTCGAGGAAGAAGATGGGTTCAGCAACGATTCTGCCACAACCCATCCTCCTCCTCCTCTGAGTGGGACTGGAAGTGTGTTGGTTTATAAGGCCATAAGCTATCATCCTGAGGAAGCACTGTCTCTGATCAACTTCAAAGCCAATAATGGTGGGTATAACACTGTCGTGAATGGTGGTGAATCTTTGCTTAGCTTTCAGCAGAAAGAGTACTATGTGTGGGAGAATAATAATGGTTTGCACCAGTGGAATCAGATTAGTAGCCCCAGGGCCACCACTTCAGACCAAAGAATGATTCAGGATTTTAATTGCATTCAAACTGTTATTGGCTCTGGAGGCCTCCATAGCAAAGAATAACAATGGTGCAAAAGAGAAGCAGCAGCAAGGTGAGAGTTCATATGGGTGGCTCTACTCTGAACCAAATGTTCCTTCTGATAACAGCCTTCAGGATTCTTCGGGAGCAAAAGCAGCATCTTTCCATAAGCGCCTTTCAATGGTATTTTCTTCCCAAAAAAAAAAAAAAACCAAAAAATTTCTGTGTATATTACGGATCATCAATTTTGAGATCAACTTTTTTGTGTTTGTGCAGGGAGAGAGCATGCAGGCCTCGAAGAAGCAATGCACTGCTAGTAATGCTGCAAATAAACCAATAAACCAACAAAGTCAAACTCATCTAAGGATCCTCATAGTATTGCAGCCGAGGTTTGATTCTATTCTAAGCCAAATTAATTATGTTTCATCTGTACGTACCTACATACCATGGTTTGTTGATTACAGATTAAGCAAAGTTAAGATATGTTTCGTTCATGGAAGGTAGAATGTTTGTCTCGCAGAATAGAAGAGAGAGGATAAGCGAGAGACTCAAGATGCTACAAGAACTAGTTCGTAATGGCTCCAAGGTTGGTTTTGAATTATGAAGAAGGATCCTGCTGAGATATTTTTTGCAGAACTACTGGGAACGATGCATTGATTGTAGTAACGATGAACAATATTTCAGGTTGATTTGGCGACTATGTTGGAGAAAGCCATTAGTTATGTGAAGTTTCTTCAACTGCAAGTGAAGGTGAGAGTTAAACACTAATCTCTCTTTCATCTTCTTTTGCTCAATTTTGCAGTACTTTCTTGAAAATAATTTAATTTTTGGTTAGATTCAAAATCTCCAAGTGATATTGATCCGATAATTCTCTGCCGATGGAGCAGGAACTGGCAACCGATGAATTTTGGCCAGTCCAAGGAGGAAAAGCACCTGATATTTCTCAAGTAAAAGAAGCCATTGATGCCATTCTTTTACCCCAGAGAGACAGAAACTCAACCTCAATGCATCAGAATTGATCAAGATCATAATAATTAATCCAATTCTGACTCAGAAAATTAAAATCTTTCTCAAGAGAAGTTGGTCGTTCTGCAGGGCATTTTAGGAATTCCGAATGAGCGGCCTTTTCCTAATACTGTATTATTACTTAACTTGTCTAAATATTAAGTTGTAAGCAGAGTGAAAAAATTGAAGTTCAAGCATTTTCCTAGCAGTGTGCATGTACTGGGTCTGCAACTTACATATCCCAGTTTTATTGTTCACAAAGTATCAATACATATCTACTTTGTCTTTCCTCTCTCTGATTAACAACTTACACACACACTTGCATGCACGGTTATTCTGATATAAATAAGTATCAAACTGATCATAATGAAATGCTGATACAAATTAATGCTACATTTTTGTATCAAGCTGTCAATAAGAAATTTCATCTGTGAAGGTGTGTCAAGCTGTTATATATATATATATATCCATGGCACATATGCACTATCATGTCTATTAAATAGAAACTGATATATGTAAAAGTCATTCCTTGTGAAAAGTTCAAAGGGTTTTTACTGGACTATCGTGAAAAGGAAAACGATCGAATAAAACTGTAGTTAGGATTATATTTTGTTTGAAGTTAATTAATAGTGAAAAAGAACCACTCCTTATAATAGTGTGTCTAACATATATAGCTGGTGTGTGTGTGTGTGTGTGAGATTCTAATGTGTAATTAATTAAGCTTGACTTTAATTGCCAGAGACCAAGAGCTTTCATGCATGTCAGACTCAGGGAGAGCTAGCGAGATGGAAGAGAATATATTTTATTGGTTAAAATTTTACAGGGATCAACTATCAATTAACAATTAATTAATTATTAGTACGGTTTGACTTTTGACTCCGACACATCACAAACGAAAATAAGTATACGTGTTAACAAATTAACACAGTTTGATTTCAAAACAGACTAACTTCATGACCCCAAAACACACTCAAAATTTCGTTCATATTTTGGTTCGCTTTTTCTTGAAGAAGCGTTGGAAGTATGAAAGATTAATCATGCATGCATCACAATTTCTCTTATCTCATTCAAAGTACTGATATATCCAAAGATAAATTCTTGCATGCTCTCTTTTGCAGTGAGGGTAAGAGCTTCCTTAGAGCCACTACCCAAGATTTGTTTCGCTTCCGTTCTCTAGCAAAGTCCCATGTATATCTTCCAAGAACAATTTTCAAAATTAAAATTACAATAGAATGACTTGATAGATATGAGGATCATATACAAACATTCATCATCTAAAAGTGCCGGGGGGATTAAAATACATTGCAAGGTTCCATCAGTAAGAAAATGGGTTTTCATCACCACATACACATGCATCAGAAGACAAGGAAATTGGTATTCCACACGGCCCATAAAATCAGCTATTGTGGTAAGACTTTCTGGCCCCTACAAAGTTTAAAAAAAATAAATGTAAGCAGACATACCATATATACGAACATATATTATTTATAATTCATACCTGGCGAAGCAAACCCCACTTGGGATGGGTGCGCTATCACGTTCCGAATTAGTCTAATCAGATCTTTCAGTCGTGTATAATTAAAAGAACAGATCACTTGATTTCTATGGTTGAGCGTAACGTGTGAGATGAGCCCAGAATGTATCAAGTTCACCTTGCGCTTCCATGACGCCCCACGAATAATTGATGCAGCCTTTGTCTCCAAATCCAGAAGACAATTTGCATGATAACGTCCTCCATGTAAGTATTCACTTACATGTGAATAAAAGTCTGGCTTTCTAATTGCATCCCAAAAAAAATGGATGGGCAACTACCTCCGTTATTAATATCCTACAAATTAAAAAAAATAATTTTTTATTTAATAAAAATTCATATATAAATAGATAAATCTATAAATTCAAAAATTAAATTTCATAAAAACAAATTTCATACCGATGGTTAGGGTCTTGATGTGTCATTCTCTTCACCAAATCGTTGAGCACATCATCGGCATATTGGACATGTTGATGGTGGAAGACATTTAGAAGACGACAATTTTCATCATCATGACCAAATGGACAATCAAATGGATGATTGTAACCATAATATAGTTCAATCATACATCCAAAGTTATGTATATCAATTTAACTTTCATGATCGATTTGGAGATCATAGGCCAACTGTTCAGGAGTAGGCCAATAATTTTTCTCAACATCGTCCAACTCTAAATAAATTAATAATTAAAAAAAATTAAATTATTAATATGAAAAATAATATAAATTGAAATAAATCCTGAATAATGCATTTTCACTGGCTAGACTAGAGTTGGCTAACTAGAGTTGAGTACTTTCTTATATCAACAATTGCCTCATTAGATTTAGCAAAAACTAAACCAAGCTAGGTCAAAATCAAAATATACAGAAAACAAAATAAAAATAAAAACAATATCCAAATACACGTTGCCCAAATGCACACAACCTAAATGCACCAACGCCAAGATGCATACTATCCAAATGCACACTAGTAGACTATACTTGAACAATATTAGACCAAATGCAATGCAGATGAGTAGATTGCACTCAGTATGGAACATAGGACTCCAACCACCTAGGCCAAATCATGTCTAATAAGTTATTGCGAGGCTGATTTCTGTTATGCCTCTTATTTCTTTTGCACGTCATGATGCTATGATCTGGAGGGGTAACATAATTGGATCTTTCTCCATTAAAAATGCCTACTTCATGCTAGAAAAGGTTCCCCCACAATCCTACAGCCCAGTCTACAAGGCAATTTGGAAATGGAGAGGACTGGAGAGGATTTTAATATGGCTTACATTCCGTGATAGACTGCAAACAACGTTCGGAGAAGCATATGGGGTGAACAATTAGTCCATATTTACAACTCAACTCAACTCAACATATTTTAGGCACAGTGAGGCTTGGGAATCCATTCCCCTGTCTTCGTGTAATTTTTATGTAATCAAGGCTTAGCCCTTCTTTCCTACCAAAAAAAAGGAAATAAAAAAAAACTTACAAATCAACTGGTGACTATTAAAACTTTTGGCCCTTCTGAAATTGGCGATCTTTACCCTGAATTGATTGTTTTCCCTCGCTACAATTATGATGTTTCTGGGAGATATATGCCCGTCCACTAAATGTAGACGATGATAAAGGTCATATATCCCTTTCTTAATTTAAAACTAAAAAAAAAATTATAAAAAAAATTAATAAATATATATATATAATAAAGTCAAAATCATTAAACTCATTACCTCAGAATATATATATATATATATAAAGTCAAAATCATTAAACTCATTACCTCAGAAGGTCTCATAGAATTTGGTAATCAACGGAAAGCAAGTCACGCTGGCGCTTTTTAAGGTATCTTTGTAATGTGGGAAAACTAGATGGCAATAATCCAATTCCCACAAAACACAAGTCAGATTTATAAAATTATCGTAGTTTTCGAATTTTGTTAAAATTTGTACAATAGTCTAAGCTGCATCCTATCATTTGCATTTGCCACAGGTATGCTTTATACGCATATGGGCAACTCGGCCATATCTCCTAGTCTTGTTCCATTGTCATATCCAGGGGTAATTTTTTGAAAAATGCAAAGGCCGCTGAGAGGTATAACTCTAAAAAAACGGGTTCCACAAAGGAGGTAGACTCTGGAGAAGAAAAAAAATCAGGAACCAAAATGAAGGTGAAGAGATGAAAGAAGGAGGAATAACAAAAACAAGGCTGACACAAAATGAAGATGAAGAAAAGAAAGAGAAAGAGAAAGAGAAAGAGAAAGAGAAGGAGATGCAAAAACTTACAAGCGAAAAAAAGAGATAAAGGCGGAAGAAACTGGATGCCAAGATTGAAGAATGAAAGAGCAAGACCTCAATGCTTGAAGAGAGAGTTGAGATAGTGAAGATTTAAAGCTTTAGAATTTCACAACCAGTTGAAAATGAAAGGAGGAGAAATAATCACTGTGAACAAGTCGAGAATGAAGATAAAGAAAAGAAAGAGAAAAAAAGGAGATGCAAACACTTACAAGCAAAAAAATGAGATGGCGGTAGAAGAAGAAACTAGATGCCGAGATTGAAGAATGGAAGAGCAAGACCTCAATGCCTGAAGAAAGAGCCGAGACAATGAAGATTTCAAGCTTCAAAAGTTCACAACCAGTTGAGAACGAAAGGAGGAGAAATAACCACTGTGAATAAGCCTGATACCGAGAATGAAGATAAAAAAAAGAAAGAAAAAGAGAAGGAGATGCAGAAACTTACAAGCAAAAAAATGAGATGGCGGTAGAAGAAACTAGATGCCGAGATTGAAGAATGGAAGAGAAAGACCTCAATGCCTGAAGAAAGAGCTGAGACAGTGAAGATTTCAAGCTTCAGAAGTTCACAACCAGTTGAGAACGAAAGGAGGAGAAATAACCACTGTGAATAAGCCTGATACCGAGAATGGAGATAAAGAAAAGAAAGAAAAAGAGAAGGAGATGTAGAAACTTACAGGCAAAAAAATGAGATGGAGGTGGAAGAAACTGGATGCCGAGATTGAATAATGGAAGAGTAAGACCTCAACATCTGAAGAGAGAGCCAAGACAGTGAAGATTTCAAGTTTCAGAAGTTCACAACCAGTTGAGAATGAAAGGAGGAGAAATAATCACTGTGAACAAGCCTGATACTGAGAATGAAGATAAAGAAAAGAAACCAGGAAGAGAAGGAGATGCAGGAGATGCAAAAACTTACAGGCAAAAAAAAATGAAATGGCGGTAGAAGAAACTAGTTACCGAGATTGAAGAATGGAAGAGCAAGACCTCAATGCCTGAAGAGAGAGCCGAAACAGTGAAGATTTCAAGCTTTAGAAGTTCACAACCAGTTGAGAATGAAAGGAGGAGAAATAACCACTGTGAACAAGCCTGATATCGAGAATGAAGATAAATAAAAGAAAGAGAAAGAGAAGGAGATGCAGAAACTTACAGGCAAAAAAATGAGATGGAGGTGGAAGAAACTGGATATCGAGATTGAAGAATGGAAGAGCAAGACCTCAATGCCAGAATAGAGAGCCGAGATAGTGAAGATTTCAAGCTTCAGAAGTTCACAACCAGTTGAGAATGAAAGGAGGAGAAATAGCCACTGTGAATAAGCCTGATACCAAGAATGAAGATAAATAAAAGAAATAGAAAGAAAAGAAGATGCAGAAACTTACAGGCAAAAAAATGAGATGGAGGTGGAAGAAACTGGATGCCGAGATTGAAGAATGGAAGAGCAAGATCTCAATGCCTGAAAGGAGAGCTGAGACAGTGAAGATTTCAAGCTTCAGAAGTTCACAACCAGTTGAGAACGAAAGGAGGAGAAATAACCACTGTGAATAAGTCTGATACCGAGAATAAAGATAAATAAAAGAAATAGGAAGAAAAGGAGATGCAGAAACTTACAGCTTGATACCTATCGGGCTTGGCCCAAATTTTTTTCGGGCCTATTCAGGCTATTGAAATAGGCCCGAACAATAAAAAATTATTATTTTATTCAGGCTCAGGTCTAAATTTTTTAGACAGGTTCGAGTTGGCCCATTGAGCTTGGCCTAAATTATCAACTTTAGGTAAGAGGCAGGCCTCTTGAATCATTTTGAATCCTTAAGTACTAAAATGAGTGGCCCCCCTTTTTTTTTCAAAAAGGAAGTTGACACTTTTTTCTATGGTAATGGTTATTTTTGTTGTCCGAATTGTAAATTTACAAATAGTCCTAAATTCAATTATAAATTATTTACTTAAACTTTGTTTAATATAATAAAAGAATTTTTAACATAATTGAAATTATAATTAAAATTGAAATAGAAATTGAAATTGAGTTTTAAAAATATGTTCGATATGAAGATGAAATCTTAATATATTTTTAATAAATATATGTAATTAAAATAGGAAAATAACAAAGTACTCTTTTTAATTTCCTTTTAAAAAACTATCTCCATTTATCAAGCCCAGCAAACACCATCATCAACGACCCCAACATCATCTCCCAGATCAACATCATTGACATCTTCTTTGTCAAGGAGCTGTGGCAACACCAACTCCAACAGTCACTCCCAGCCTCAAAACTCTAAAGACTAAGGACATGTTTGACCATTCTTTCTTCTCATCATCATCATCGTCTCTCTCTCTCTAAGGTCACCGTTAGTCTCTATTTTTGCATATATTCACCTCCATTCTTAGTTGATGCTTTGTCTTCTTATTTGATTTTCTCTACACTAATTCAATCTTCTTCATCATGTGCTGAATAGGATCGAGTTTGTCTTAAGTTAGATCGAATCAAACTAGACTAGAGGATTTTTTTATAGCCTTAACATCATGTGCTCGTTGTACGTGTGGCTCAATTAGTCAATCTGAGCCTTTTATTTTAACTTGAAATAGTCTCTGTGATTCATTGAAGTTAATTTTTAAATATTGCACTTATTAATATAAAAATTATAAAAAGTAATATTAAATTTAAATTATCTTCTGTACTTATCAGGGAACATGGTACTAATTATCATCTCTGATGAAATCAGATCATCTAAATATAAAACTTTTTATTTTTATTTTACATTTGTTAAAATATTTTTTTAAAAAATATAAAACATTTTAATAATTTTGTTCATTATCAATTTGAATTGTACAAATATCCAAATTTACACTAGAAAGTTCAAATTTAGTTTGGATGATTCAATCTAATATTAAAAAATTTAAAATTTCACAAATTAACCATTTATATATGCCTTGGCTAGTTCAAATTTAATATTAATTTTTTTATAATTTTTATATTAATAGACATAATATTTAAAAATACTTAAAAATTATTTTAGATGAATGATAAATATCATTTTAAAATAAAATAAAAGGCTCAGTTAAGCCACATCCTAGAAGAACACGGTACCCATCACAAGACGCATAATCCATATGCGGTATGTCTATTGTATACAAATATGTTATTGTTATCACTAATATATTACAATATCCTTAGACCAAATTATATTTTCAATTTACTTACTCATTATCATCTATACTATATATGGTTTTGGTTTTTTTCAAAATTAGGTCAAACTAAAACTATGAAGCATGAACACTCTTACTTTGCATGATACCACCTCTATTAGCCCAAATACGACCGTTCGAAATATGTATATCGTCATATAATGCACCTTGATTGATTGATTATAATGATATTCAAAGATGTTTGATGCTATGTTCCACAAGCTAGTTTTTTTTTTAAATTAAAAATTAGAGTGAAATTCACCAACCTCCCCTCTATTTTGTTTCAATTTTATAAACATGTGTGTGTATGTATTCTTTTTTATTTTTAAAATTCTTATAAACATCTCAAAATCAAAACTTACATAACACTCACCTCTCCTCTATTTTAAAAGATTCCTTCTATTTATTCCACAGTTAATTAGCTGTTAAATGATATACTTTGGGCTAAATGATACTCCCTCTAATCCTCTTTATGGGGCAGAGATAGAAAAAATTTTTTAATCCTATTTATAAGTCACATTATTAAATTTTTATCACAAATTTTCTGTTTTATCCTTCATTGAATGTTGGAAAGAAAAATATATTATTAAAGTATGTATATTTAATAGAAACAAAATTGAGAACTTATTAAATTTTAAGACAGAGTTAATAAGTTTTAAAATTTTTTTTAATACTGATGAAACACAGTAGAAGTGATTTATAAATAGGACTAAATGAGTATGTTGTTCAAGGGTTATTTAAATTTCCAAACCATAATTATAATATATAAGTTGATAAAAATAAAAGTAAATATAGACAAAATTATCAATGTGATAAACAAGTTTAAAATTCATTTAAATAAACTTATTTATATAGTAATTTTTAAAATTTTAAATATATAAGTTGATAAAAATAATATTTCAAATACATATACATAAAATAAAAATTAAATAAATTATAAAGTTTAAAAGCAATTAGAAATTTAAGGTAGTGAGGGGTAAATTAATTAGCATAATTTTTTATTTATTTTAATATAATGTATGTTTATTAATTTAAATTTCATATATCTTAAAATAGGAGGAGAGAGAAGAGTTTAGATTATGAGGGTATATTAGTAATTTTATTTAAAAAAAGGATATAACATTTTAGGATATTTAACAAAATATTTTTAATAGTGTTAAAAAATGAACTAAAATATAGGCTTTGAAAATAGAAGGATCTTCAAGGAAGGCCATTGTATTTTATTCTTTAAAGCAGGGCCCGGGAATGATCCAGCCTGAGAAATTCGTTATCTTTCTTCCTCAAAATACTATGGTTTACGGGAAGATTATTTGTTGCAGGGAGTTCCTCCATCAACCGAGCGGTTTGAATCTGACATGCGACAAAATGCATCAATGCTTTGCATTATTCAACTTTACCAGCTTCACGTATCTTCAACTTTACAAGACCGGGATCCGAATTTTGATCAGTTTTTTTATTAAAGACACATCACAAGGGGAAAATAATTAGACAGCAAGTAAAGCAAAAGCAGATAAATTGTCAATTGCGTTCTCTTAATATGATATTCTACTTTCAGATCATGACAAAACTAAAAGAACCATATTGGAGTTGCAAACAATATGGATATATGATCGTCATCTGCATTGAGCCGGATCGAAACAAAAAATTCCTAGAGCCAAAATATTCCATCTAGTTATAATGCGTCCCCAAAGTCATCGTCATCATCGCTTAAAGAATCATATTACACTACAACGCCTGGTGCCATTGACGGCAAATCCTCGAAAAGAACAGTAAGATTTGGGAACTTGATCTCCTTAAAGAAGTTTCCAAGTCAAGCATCACGTAACCCCACAAAAGAAAGTCAGAGAGTTATAAGCCTCGTGCATGTCAGTATCCTCGTAGTACATTGTTTAAATCCAATGGGTTCTATATTATACTATTCCCAAAGGTTGAGCATTCCATCTTATTTTCGATTCGAAGAAAACAACATAAAAAAGACTATTAAGGAAAGGGTGGTGAGAATTGACAGATGCGCAAAATATGCTTACTTAGCTTGTGGGTGATGTTAAGCCACAAATTGAATCAGAAATATTAATAAACTAGATTTTACCCCCGTGCGATGCACGGGGCTGTGGGTAATTAATATGTCTTTGGGCGTTAAATAAAGAGAGTTTAAATAAAATTTATTGGTCAAAATTTATTGATCCTTTTTTATAATTTTTTGTGCCCTTGTTTATATTTTTTTATACTTTTTTTAATTTTTTGATCTTTTTCTATAATTTTATTATTTTTTTGTCATTTTTTAATTAACTAACTATCAAAATTTATTTTTTTAATAGTAAAAACTATACTGTATCATTTTTAAAAATTGAGAAAAATATTGTACAAAAAAAATTTAAGATCCTAGATGCTCTTCAAACTATAGTTTAAGGGCCAAATTGTCTAATAATCCAAAAATGTATGCTAGTTTTTGTAAAATACGTTATTTAATATTATGCATTGAAACTACGTACCTCATTGAGGAAAGCCAAAAAATTATAAACTTTGGAAATAAAATAGATTTAGAATTAGAGTAAACTCTTGGTTGAGCTCTTATATTTAAGAATGAGAGTATATAGTTATTACTTATTAATGGATACTTTAATTCTAATCCTAAATGACGTACATATAAAAAAAAAATAGTGCAGATGGAAATGAGTCCAAAATGTACGAGGTGGTGGCATCAGCTAGGGAGCTCCAAATTAAAGAAAGCAAGACGCAGGGAAATGCAGGAATCAGTTGGTGGCAGAGAAAGATATGTGTGAGGGATCTGTCTGGACTCTGGCCTGGCCCCAAATTAAAAATATGCTTCATTTTTTAATATTTAGAGCCAAAATATTCCATCTAGTTATAATGCGTCCCCAAAGTCATCGTCATCATCGCTGAAAGAATCATATTACACTACAACGCCTGTTCCCATTGACGGCAAATCCTCGAAAAGAACACTAAGATTTGGGAACTTGATCTCCTTAAAGAAGTTTCCAAGTCAAGCATCACGTAACCCCACAAAAGAAAGTCAGAGAGAGTTATAAGCCTCGTGCATGTCAGTATCCTCGTAGTACATTGTTTAAATCCAATGGGTTCTATATTATACTATTCCCAAAGGTTGAGCATTCCATCTTATTTTCGATTCCAAGAAAACAACATAAAAAAGAATATTAAGGAAAGGGTGGTGAGAATTGACAGATGCGCAAAATATGCTTACTTAGCTTGTGGGTGATGTTAAGCCACAAATTGAATCAGAAATATTAATAAATTGTGTGGCACATATAAATAGGGGGAGTACTTCTTTTGGCCCCATAATTGCTGATTTATTGTGGCATTTATTACTGATTCAATTTTAAAAACCCCACCTAGAAGCCACTGGCATTTTTTTTTTGGGGTAAAAAATGGGACTAAGCCCAAACATTATTGTCCACTAGCATATGAAACTTTAGTAATCTCTTTCAAAAATTTAAATACATAAATAGGTAAAATAATATTTCAAACGTGTATCAAAAAATTTAATTAGGAGTTTGATATAACAAGAATAGTAGATATTTTTTAAAACAATTACTTTACTATTACCAATGTTTTCTAATATAATTAATAATAGATAAAATAATATTTCTTAGAAAAGCTGCCTGCTCTCCGTAAAACAAAATATGAACAATGTTTTCTCTAACTGATTAATATCAATGAGTTTCTACTTACAAATTATAACCAGAACTACATTTTTATAGCCCTCCTTACCTGCAATAGAATTACTAATTTGCAAACATTATATATCAATGTATGATATCAAAGTCGCCCACCCACGTGTCACCATTACAGTATCAAAAAACATCCCGCGGAACGGTGAGTTTTGGATGCTTTTGCTCCAGAAGAAAAGCCACAAGTCGAGCATTGCTACAATATCGCAGATCCAGAAATTCAAGACTTGGACAACAATCAAGTATTTGACGAAAACCTTCGACGGTGACCACATGATAGACCATTTCAAGATGTTTGAGATTGACAGCAATCGCCATTGCTCCATCGCCTTGTCAAGTCTTGCTATCACAAGCACCCTATATTTCCATGTTTCTATAAAGCCTTTCAAAAACCTTGCAATTTTTTCCGATCAATTCAAGCCCGCGAGCAGTGATCTTCAGGCAAGAGCTCACGTCCAGGAAAATGATCAACGAAGGCCTTCCTGCTAATATGTTCTATATATTATGAAATCACTGATGTTGCTCCAAGGAATTCTCAGAGGCTGGAGACAGCCGGCACTAGAATGACAAAACCGAAAGAAACACGTATGCACAATTCTGTTCAAGCGGTCCTGGTTTAACCTGGTGCAGTTCAGATTTCAGAATGTTAATATCTTGCTAGCAAAGGGGTGTACTCACGACTTGGTCCTGGTTACATAACATAACACGTCTTCTATTTTTGAAATTTTATTTTCATCAATCCAATAATTACTCCCTCTATTTATAAGACACATTCTAACAGTAATTTTTGATTCAAAATATATAACACTTTGAAATAATTAAACCATTTTTTAAAATTTTATCCCTTCTTGATTAGCATGAAAGTATTTAATATAGTTGTATTATTATTTAAAGCTACCGGTAAAAATGGAAGTACAACTCACGTGACAGGGGACGCGGAAGCAGAATCATGCTAGTTTTGGGATATAACCCTAAAACACAATAAAAGCATAAGAACAAAAAGAAAGGGATAAAATTTATGGCAAAAATAAAGAAAGAAATGATATAAATAACAGGATAATGATCAATGATAAGATCCTCTAGAACACCTGCCTCTAGGAACCTCAACTTTCGAAAACACCACAGGAGTTGATCACGCTCTTAATTACATCTGTTTCTCACACGAGATGCCACCACAAAGCATTAAGGCTCACAAGAATTATAAACTCTAAAATGAATAATTTCATTCAACTTCTCTTCTGTTTACAAGAGGAAACATGCCTAATATATATATATATAGGCTCATAGAAAAGACTATTTTCTAAAATTAAAATCCTAATTTCCTAATAGTAAAAGGAGAAAGAAAATAATATAAAATAAATATTCAGCCACATAATTTAGGAGATGTAATCTTAAAATTTATGGGATTACAAAATTTAAAAATAATATAATTAACCCTAATCTTTAACTAGACTCAAAATAGAAAACTATGACTAGTGTTGTTCTTTAAGAAAGAGAGTCAAGTCAAATGACCACTAAAATGAGAAATAAGTAAGGAGACAATTAAGGGATCATAAATGATTCAAAATCACTCTACCTTTGACTTCTTCACTAGAGTTTCATGCCTCCTTGCTTGCAAGAGGCTTCACTTATAGTTTTCCTTACATTGGGCTAGATGCACTTCTTCGGCTTAACTCTTCGTGGGTTTGGATGTTAGACACATTATACACACCTAGAGGCTCTCCTTTAGACTTGAGAGGAGTGCCCTAATGCTCTCCAAACTTTTAGACTTATTGCACAAGACTAAACAAGGCTTGCTTCATGGCTTTAGTTTGGACTCTTGCCATTGGACCTCTAATATGTTGTAAATAGAGCCAGTAATTAGGACTGAGCCCGACAGGCTAGCTTGAACCGGCCTGAAAAATTTAGGGCTAAGCCCGAAAAAATAGTATTTTTTATTATTCAGGCCTATTCAAGCCGCCCGAATAGGCCCGAGGAAATTTGGGCCAAGCTCGATCGGGTTCAGGCTTGGCCCGAATACCCGAATAAAAAAATAACTTTTTTAAAAAAATATATAAAATATGATAAATATTAATTAATTTTTCAAGTTTTATATCATTTTATACCAAAATACTATATATATAAGTGTTTTAATGTATTTATTTTTTTAAAAAAATTAAAATAGTTATATTTCATATTTTTATTATTTTTAATCAATAAAATATCTCAAAATAATATTTAAAATATATTTTAATATTGATTTTAATATTTTAAGACTCAAATTTTGTTAAAAAAATCCCTTTTATGCAAGAGTTAAACAATATAAAAAGTTAAAGAAAAACGATTTCAAAAAAAAATAATATTTTACTCGTAATTAAATAATTTTTTATATAATATAATGATGGCAATTTTTTTTTATATTCATAAAAATAAAAAGTATAATTTACCTAAAAGTTATAAAAAACTTTGAACTAATCGGGATAATAATTTTAAGTTAGTAGTCTAACTGTGATTGAATTAAGATCATCTTAATTATAATTAAAATAATATAATATAATTAAAATATATAAAATATTTATATATGACTATGATAAGAGCAATATTTAAACAACTAAGACATTAATTTACAAGTAAAGGAAACATTCATGAATAAATTATACATAATACAACAAAATAATAATAGAGCTACTTAAATATAAAGTTGATAAGTTATTTTTTATTTTATTCTTTTAAAATTAAGATAATAATTTACGCTTAATAGAATCATTTAAAAATTAAAATTAGTTTTAAAAATAAAGAAAAATATTTTTATAAAAATTTTGGGTATTCGAGTTAGCCCAAATAAGCCCGAAGCCCGAAGGTGTTAGGACCGGGCTTGACTATATGGACTTTTTAGAAGGGGTAGGATGCTTTAGCCCGGCCCGAATTGAGCCCGACCCGAATAAGCCCGACACGCTCGAATTACCGGCTCTAGTTGTAAAGAGTCTTTAGGCACGTTGAATTGAAAGTGTTGGGTTCCTTTCATATTACCATGCTCATAATTACTATCCTGAAGCTTCATTGTTATTAATGTCATGTCATTCGTGCCATGGGGTCTATTATTACTTTTTTATGATATTAAGAAAAAAACTAACTTTTCTTAAGATGTGTAAAACGTTTGAAAGTGTTTTATAATAAGGGTCGAAGGAAGTACATGCTAGTTAAATAATATTTACTAAACCAAAATATCCTAAATAAAATCAGAAATTTCAAAAATAATTTAGGTTAGAAAAATAATTTTAACACATATTTTTAAACTTATTCATTTAGTTTTCATTAAAAAAACTTATTAATCACTTTGAAAAATTTAAATGAATAAATGGGTAAAATCATATTTTAAACATGTATAAAAATAACTTAATCAATTAGGATTTTGCTGTAATGAGGATAAATTAGTTTGCGTAATTCATGTTTATTTTACTTCGATAAGATAACATTTTTTGAAACATTTATTTTAAAATTATCGTAATCATTTAAAAAATTTTAAATGAGAGAGAAAGAGAGTATACACTTAGATTATGACAATAAATTAGTAAATGTAAATATATAAACATAATTTTAATTAATAAAATTAAACATTTTAAAATTATAACAAAGGTATTCTTAATGCTGAAATATATGTTTTGAAAATAAAAGCAAGGTCTGTAATTTTGACAAACGAGAGTTTTTGATAAACTGACAAATGAGAGTTCATTGTATTTTATTTGAAATCATCACATGTTTATATAGTTGTTTTATATTAGTATCTTTGATTAGCAAGTAGACATTACCCATGCTAACCTAATATCGATCTTTAATTATGCAATTACTTCGACAGCCCAAATATCTAAATTTGATGCCACATTCTTAATGCTAATATGGTTATAAAATTATAATATAATTGTATTGTACGATGAATCAATTCAATGGCTTCTTTCGTATTTCTGACTCTTTGCATTCCATCAACTTACCTTCTGGTCTATAGCTTAACATCAAGAAAATGGTCAAAAGAATGTGCGCTGGGCTGGATTTGTGGTTGTAGAGAAGAGTATCAGAACCACGTCAGCCACAGTAACATGAAAAAAAGGATCGATACTAAATCAGATCGGTATTTTAAAAAAAGGTCTGTACTAAATGACACAGCTGAAATAGAAGTCGAAATCTTAATTTTTGTGAATGACAAATTCATTTTTAATAAAAACATATAAAAGATTTCTATAATTTACTCAAATTTATTTAATTAAAGGCATTAAAACATAGCCGCCATTTAAGTCGAAAGCAGACACAGTAGATACAAAACATGCATGTAGCTTACATCACTTTCAAATTATAACAAAAATAAAACTATCAATTTGCAAATATTTTGGTTACCGTCATCTGTACTGAGGCAGATAGAAAAGAGTTAAAGCTAATACATTTTAGAATAATCTTCAATTCCACATTGAAAAAAACACATAATATGCCTACATGTCATTAATAGAATCAGAATCAGAACTTTCTTCAGTTTCACCAGAATCAGAACCATCTTCTATGTCACGAGAATCATAAATAAACACCTTGTTTCTTCTTCAGAACTATCTTCCATTTCATGAGAATCATAAACAAACGCCTTCTTTCTTCTATCATAAATGACGCGCATCAGTACACTAAAACCACTAATATCGTAATTAATCACGCAAACTTTTGGAAAGGTGAGTGCTGGATACTCCTCTCGCATAGAAAACAAATAAAAAAATTCAATCATCGGGAGTGCCTCGCACATCCAGAAATTCTAGCTTTTGACAAGCATCAAGGATTTGACGAACACCTTCCACGGTTATCACATGATATAACATTGCAAGATGTTTAGGATTCGGCATCGTGGCAACAATCACCATTGCTTCATCTTCTTGTAAATGCTCACGATATGCCTCCATGTTCCTACAAAGCCTTTCCAAAAGCTGGCAGTTTTTTCCAATCAGCTCAAGCCCCCGAGTAGTGATCTCCGGGCAATTGCTTGCGTCCAGGAACGTAATCAAGTAAAGCCTTCCTGCAATCTATTCTATAATGACATCACTCATGTTGCTCTCAGGAGTTCTCAGTGTCTCGAGAAAGCCCGCACTAGAATAACAAAAAGGGGAGAAACAGAAAAAATCAAATCAAAATAAGACATGGCATTACATAATATATATATATATAAGCAGTTAAGAAGAGCCTGAGTTTAAATATATGTACTCTGCTTCCGCGCTAGTAGTATATGCGTGTTATGCATCATACAAATGATGTTTTGTGTGTTACAGAGACAGAGTAAACAAATTTGCCTGTATTGTAGCCACACTCAGCATACCCATGGCAATGTTATAGGTGCCTTGTTTATATGTGTCACGATGCAATGAATCAATTCAATGGGTTCTTTCATATATCTTACATTTCACATTCCATCTTCTCATATGCTGTCTTAAGCTTAAAGTCAAGAAAATGGATTTGAATCAAGACAATGTGCGTTGAGCTTGATTTGTGCTTTTAGAGAAGAGCAAACGAATAAAATTAAAGTTAAATATGTGAATCTACTAAAGCAAGACAGCAATGAACATGTTAAAAGATATGAAAACTATGCGTACTTTTCCACAGTGAGAGTGAAAACTGAGTCAAATTGGAGACCAGAGACACAGAGCGCGCGGAGAGAACCAGAGCTTCTGACGATAAGCATCGGGATCATTCTTTGCAGATGGTCAGCCGACTATAGGCGATGGCTGATCCATTCCAAAAGGTTGATCTCTTCCTAGCAATGAGGTTTACAAATAGCTTTGGCCTAAGATTTGCAGACCCTCGAGATCATAGTCACCCTATCATTGATCGAAACTTTGCGAAAGATTATCCCCATCGTGTCTGATATCAACCCGTCCTAACTTCGATATTCCGAGGTTACTTCCATGCTTTCTCCTTCTGTTCACCTTTTCATCCCCAATTTTTTTGTTATCTCACAAAAAAGAAGAGGAAAATTTTTTGCAGTTAGGTTTTCTATTATGAGTACGAAAAGACCTCTTTTAGGCTTTGCTAGGGCTTTCTTAGTTTTCTTTCATATTAGTGCGCTCTGTTATTTCATTCTTTCATGATGAACCCGGACCTAGGAGGTCACCGAAAGTAACCACCAGATCGACCGCTTTTGGAGGTGGTGGAAGATGGGAGGGAGAAAAACTGAGGAATTCTGATGATCTTATACAGGAAATCATGGCATTCGATACTCCTATGAAAGATAAAGTAAAAAGGAACTACCTCAACAAAGAATGGAGCTCAAAGAGGAGAAAGATATTTCGTACAAAGACTCCCCTTAGGCATTGCTTGATTGGGAGGAAAGGGAGGGGAGGAAAAATTTTCCCTCCCCCTTTACTTACCAAATAAGGAGAGAGGAGCCCCATCCCCTCCCCTGATCCCATCAAAACAAGAGGGAGGGTAGCCCCTCCCCTCTCCTTGTTTGGTTAGATGGAGGGGAGAGGAAATTTTTAAAATTTTTCTTCCCCTTCCCTCCAAAACCTCTCCTCCCAGATTGGGGGGGAGCTCCCCTCTCCTCCTCTCCTCTCTCCTTCCCTTTGTTGCCCTCCTCCTCCCCTCCTTTCCCTTCCCTTTCCCTTAAATCAAATAGGGCCTTAGGCTTCAATGATGCGGCTAATGGAGATTATGTTGTTGAAGTTGACAATCTGTTTGGTAAGGAAGATGAGGTGTCTTGGGATTTGCTTGAACCTTTAGAAGAAATTAAAAAGCTTAAATGTGCTGTTAGAATATTTATTTATGAATTTTTATTAATTAATAAGCCTAAACATATTAGTCTTTATGATTTTGTATGGATCGTGATAGGTAAACCATACAAGTAAGCCCAATAGGCAAAGGCCTAACCTACAACCTAGTAGCTATCAGTTATTCCTTATCTTTTAACTAAATGAGTCAAAGATAATGAAATGTAATTAATTAATTATTTAATGAAGTGGTTATTAATTTCGTCCTTATAAATTAATTAGTCGATAATCGTTTAACACATGACAATTTTCATTTATCTCCATTATCTTTGTACTCTCTGAAAACTATGGGGGTCCAGTGGGTTGAGCATATACTCGAGGTAATCAAGGTCTTGCATTCAATCATGGATTCTTTAGGTACGCACATCACTATCCTTAAATCTTATTTGATTTATGAGAATTGAGATACTAAAGATAACACATGGTATCAGAGCCAAGTTACAAATATTAACTTTATAGTGTCTCAATTTTAACGGATTGTAGACACTTAATATCATAGATAGAGATCTGGGATTTCATGCAAATTTTATGAAACTAGTTTAACAAAAAATTATGCCAACAAATGTAATTTTCCTCTCGGGTGATTTTGTTTGTTCATGAAAATGTTTGAAGACTATTAATAATTTTATATTATACTAAGATTATTTGGAATGGGAAAATTGATTCAAATTGGTGCTATCCATTTGCATGGTTTATATCTTTTTTTTTTCGGTCACATGACAAACGAGCATTTGGGCTTATTAGTCTTGATATATGAAAGAAAGAAACTTGTGATTATGGCTTTCATTATTCATTTGTTAATCCATTTTTTTAAAACCAGCAATGTATTTGTAAAGATTTTTTCGATTTAGAAAAATAGATATCATGATTTTTTTTCGCCATGGGCTGTGTTGAGAATTTATTCTCGACAATCTAATTTAGAAAATGCTAGATATTGTTAATGAAACTTTATAAATGCAGCACATTGCTAAGTTAAAGGAAACTCCTTTCACATCACCATCGAGTTGCCAGAAAATGCTGTCGCTGCTGTTCGTTGTTGAGAACGTCAAATAATGGTGGCAACATTGCCATTGTGACTGCCAGCGTCGAGTTGTTGAGATTACTAGCGTTAAGTCGTCGAAGATTGGCATAGCATCATCTCTAATTTGTAGATGTTAGAGGACATAGCCAATCGGGTCAAACAAGCCAATCAGATCGGATAATAGAGATCCAGTTGGTGAGAGAAACAAAAACTTATGATTTGGGCTAAGACATTGAGCCCAAAATTGTCGTTATGGGGCTAATAAAAAATTTGTAAATTGCAATTTTAGCCTAGTTTAAAATTACATCATTGGCTCATAATTTATAGAATTTACTCCTTAGCCCCAAGAAACTTCTCGAAATTATGTTAGTCCCTTAACTTTTAGAATTGCATTTTTGATCCAAATCTCCTCCATAATTACCAATTTACCCTTAAATACCTTTTAAATTTTTACTAAAGTCCCAGATTTGTTCTCTAATTCCAGAATTATTTTTGTTTTGCCCTAAGGTCATAAAGCTTGTAATTTTGTGATACTTAAGATCTTGTAACATTGGTAATGGACATACCCCATAGATGTGACATTATTAATGTGATTTTGATTGTTGGTTTTGAGAATAGGTAAATAGCATTTTTTTAATGTATTGGATATTTGTTATACCCCATAGGTATAGAAATATTTAATGCATTTTTTTAAGGTATGGACTTTTGTGTGAGCCAAATCTATGTGGCATGAGAGCATTCTTGGTGCATGATAATAGTTGCATAACTGAAATTCGTTTGTTAGGAATTCTAAACTATAATTATGTTATGCATGCATAATTATTATTTCTCATATTATGTTTTGCAATTTCAGTTTCTGTTTTGAGCAACCATTTTTTTGTAAAGGCTCTTTATGGGACTCATTATGATAATTTGTGAAAGTCCTTAAGTATGCATCTTACCACTTTGAGAATTAGTTGGCTCTAAGAGAACCCAAATCAAAGGATCTCTCGTTATAGTCTAATGCATTTGACAAGCCTATAATAAATATTGGTATAAGTCCAAGTAGATTTTTTTGGTAGTGATTGAATTCACCATTAAGGAAAGGAATTAGGAACAACATTTCTGGTGAGATATATTATGTGATGCTTGATAGCATTCAGTTATAATGGGATATTTTGTGTTAAAGGGGTATGTCTTGAACTTTTATAGGGTTGACTTTGGATTATTTCTTAGTTTACAAAATTATTACAACCTAATTATGAATTATTGACATCTTCTTACTTTACATAAGAATGGGGAAAAATTAAAGGATCATACAATATTAGTAGTAGTCCATAAAAACTTCTAATCTGAGGGGTGAACTATTTCAAGTTTGGAACAACTTTGCAAGATAAGGCTCATTTAAGTGAGAGTTACTAGACTGTTGTCCTTTTATAAGTTTATACAATTCTAAACTTATGATGAGCTCTTGGTACTTTGAGCATGCAAAATCCATTCTATTGTAAGGCTTGTATATAATGTTTTACCATTGATAATTTAGCTCAATTAGAGAAATGGAAAAATTACAAATATTTGGAATTTCCATTTCTATCCACATGCTAAGAGTCATTACACTTAATGATTGTGTGCTCACTTATAGTGGGTCAAATCATGGTAGTGTATTATTTGAAAATTATATTTAAGACATTATATTGATAATGAATTTTACCCCATAGGTATGTTATTATTAATGTAATTTGTGTTTAAAACTTTGAAATTATTTTAGAATACTGTATCGGTAAAGGATGCTATCAGTAAAACAAAGATTACCATTGTTCATACTTGGGCATTTATTTTGGCAAATTTTACAAATAAGGGTTTTAATGTTTTGATGTTTCTTGTAGCCTATAAGTATGGTGACATTAAATATATTTTGTTAGAACCCTTTTGATAAAGTCCTTAATTTATGTTTGTGTTGGATGCCTAATAATCTAATGTCTAAAATAATAGAAGATAAATTATTTGTATTAGGCTAGAAATCATAATTGAGATTTTTAGTTGAAGAAGCTTAATCTTAAAATCTGTTAGGGGATTCATTGTTTACTATTGCATAGGATTAAGAAGGTGTCAATTTTGTTGCTCACTATCAAATTAATCGAATTTGAATTTTATTTTCAAATAAATAGTGAGAGTTATGAGCCTAGACTATTGGCCTACTTGTTAAGAGCACCACCTTTACCTAAGCATGTTTGTTCATCAACTTCATTTCATAATGATGAGGTTGTTAATGAATTCACTTGTTAAAAATAAACCTTTCTTGTTATATATGGTGAGGACACTATCACATTACTCATGGATGTCATAATAATTTGTTATTAAATTATCTCAAACGAATAGAGACTTGAAGGAAGCAATTGAAGTATCTTAATAAGATAGTTTTGTAGAATTTAGTTGGAAACATTTAATGTGCAACTATCTAAAACCATCCTTGAGAATAAGCAAGTCTCTAGGTAATGATATTTAAAGTTTTGATGAGGCTATTAACTCCTTTTAATTTTAATCAAAATACTTCAGATTTGTGTATATTTGTTAATTGTTTGGGAAAAGCAGTCTTTTGCTTCTTATGTTCCATGCTAATAGCCAATCACTAGTTGGTGATCAAGTAAATGGGACAACATACTTGTGGTTGTGCTACTTTAATATAAAATTTTCTATCTGACATATTTATTTAAGGATTAATATCCATTTAAATATGTCTAATTACAACATTGATTTGTCTCAAGCAACCTATTTTAATTGAGTGTTCAAAATCTAATGCACACTCTTAATTTGGTACTTATTTAAGGGGTGTAAATTTGCTTAAGTTTTGACATCCTCAAAATTAATGTTAAGGAAGACCATTTTTTAAATTTGCATATAAAGAATTTATACACCTCCGCTACGAATGGCTTTGAGGATGCTAAAATATGCGTTGGTCTTTGATCTAGATTTTGCTTTATGTACCCCTTGGTAAATACTTGCAAAATCTTAGCAAGAAAATACTAAGATCATTTTGAAAAAAAAAATTCTTGTATGCTGAAAGGTATATGACACCTAATGTTAGTTGTTAAAATGTGATCCTCTTTTAAATTTATGATTATGAGGATTTAAAATGTGCATCCTGTGTATTCCGTAATACAGAGAGGAGCTATCTTGTAAAAATGAGCGTATTATTGACACTTGTAGCTACCTCAATTTAGAATATGGAATATATATATATCGCTTGTTGTAAAGCCTTCCATTAGGCTATATAGTTGAGGAAATTATTATCGAACAAGTATTTTGTTGTTTCCTCCAACTATGAATACGATATTTTGTCTATATTGAGCTTCTCTTAAATTTTTTTGTTAGAGAAGATTATAGACACTCAGACTTATGTGGTTCACACTTTTGTGGTGAATGTATGCTTATGCATTTATATGACCAAAGGCTTACCTATGTGGGTTTTATTGATCTTTTGAGACAGCCTTGGTTCAGTGGGAGTTTGAGTTATGTCCTTTAAGGACATTTGATGGTTTAAGGCCGATTTTGCTATTATGCTTAGTTCTTGTTTCACAAATAATGAGATGCTTTATATTATTTGTTTCCTCATATGATTTAATGATTTGTATTATGCATCTTATATCACTTGTTTTCTCCTGGGATTCAGTGATCTTGTATTGTTTCTCTATTGAATTTCAATTTAGGTTCAAAGATTTGTGGTGCTTTGTATCATTTATCTCCCCATAGAATTCAATGATTTGTGTTAGAGCACCTTGTGTCACTTGTTTTCCTATACAATTAAGTGACTTTGTGTCATCACTTTACGTAGTTATGGTTAAAAGACCCATTTTATGTTCAATTTAGTTAGATGTGTTTATATCATTTATATCTCTATAGGATTCAATGATTCTATTGTGGTATGTTATGTATGTCACTTGTTTCCCCGTAGGAATAAGTAATTTATGTTATTACCTTGTTGAGCTGTGTTAGAATAAAATTTCATATTTTTTCAGATTATGAGATATTATATCACTTGTTTCCCTATAGGATCTAGTGATTTTGTGAAGTTTCATTTTTTGAATTTTATTTATGGCTTATGTACAAAATTTGCTTTATTAATGCAATCCAGGTGAGAGATTGTTAAAATATTTATTTATGGATTTACATTAATTAATAAGCTCAAACATATTGGTCTTTATGATCTTATGTGGATTGTGATAGATGGATTATACAAGTGAACCTAATGGATAAAGACCCAACCTACAACCCAGTAGCTGTCAGTTATTCTATATCTCTTAACTGACTGAATTAGAGATAATGGAATGTATTTAATTAATTATTTAATAAAGTGGTTATTAATTTGGTCTTTATAAGTTGATTAGTCGATGATCATTTAACACACAACAGTTTTCATTTATCTTCATTATCTCTGCACTCTCTGAAGACTATAAGGGTCTAGTAGATTTTACGTATACTCGAGGCAATCGAGGTCTTGCATTCAATCATAGATTTTTCAGGTACGCACATAACTATCCTTAAATCTTATTTAATTTATGAGAATTGAGATACTAAAGGTAACAGGTGCTGCATGGGTTAAGTCATTTTGTCATTTAATACACGTGGTATCCCTTGTGATGTCCAGCAATAAAAGTTGGTTCATTATTTTCATACGTCTATTTTTCTTTTTTCTTTTGACAGCTTTAAACCCATCTCAAATGTCTTGCCCCACTCTCCCAAATCTGCTCTTTCATTGAAAGGAAAAACACGACTTTTTATTTACAGCTCATAGTTTTTTTGCCCAAACTGCAACTTATTGTTGAGTACTTTATTTCTTTATAGGATATGAATTAATCTTAACAGGTAACATGTTGATAAACTTTGGATAAAGCAAAAATTCAACCAATTCAATGTCAAGTTGAAATCCTAACGTAATGCTCAATAGGGTGATCTGAAATGATTTTAAAAAACAAAAATATAAAATAATATAAATAGCAATATATCTTCGCTATGAATAGATGACAACTTCTATCTTTCTACTACTACTACTATTATTATTGTTATTGTTATTAGTAATAGTAATGCATAAAACTCTTATATTATCTACTAGAAAATGGTATAAGAGTTATTGTACTTCTATCTACTATTGAAATGATGATTTGGTATTAAGTGTTGATCACAATGCTTGATAAACTTGAGTATTGATTATAAAGTTTGCATTTCATAGCTTTACTTCAGTTGTATATTGTTGAAATAAATAAATTTTTATAAATTTTATCTTACAATGTTTGGTTCAAATTTAATATTATTTATTATTTCCCATGACAAAACCAAGTGCAGGCACATTTGGAGTTTTTTTTCTTTGGTGGGAAGTGTCTCTTCATAATATTTATATTGGGGGTTAGGCTAGCCATGCCATGATGGCAAATAGTATCTTGTAGCCTATTAATGATAATAATAATAGTAACAATCATCGCACACATTTTTCTCTTATACACTCACTTTGACACTCATTTATATATTCTCATGAGAGCACATATGTATATATAGGTACATGTATGTATATATGATATCTTGATATATTAAATAAAAATACAATATATACTGATCTGTAGTTACAAAATTGCTTTTATTATTCATTATGATATATAGTAAACTTTCATTAATTAAAAAGAGTAAAATTTAATGTTTATATTGCATTTGATCATTATTTACATTTAACATTGTCATGTATTGCGCAAGAAATAAATAATTGAACAATATCTTTGTCTGGGAATCTTTAAGGGTTTCATTTGAATTATTTGCTTAAATGAACAATATTATGGATTGAAATGAAGAGGTGGTTTTGATGCTGGCTAGGGGATGAGATGATGGTATAAATATGTAATATTGGGTATCAAGTACCCCACATGATCCAAGCTAACACATTACTACTATTATAAACTTTATTATTTTTAAGTATAAAAGTAACATGTTTAATTGTAATAACGATGAAGTATAAGTTTTTCATGCCACGGATGGGTAAGTAAATACTACAAATATGTGTTGGTTGCACCAAAATCTAAACAGGAAAAAATGTTCCATAACTTGGTGCGCAAACGTACAAGAAAAAAATCCAATAAATATTATTGTTTATGGTTATGTTTTATCTGTTATTGAATTAGTAAATATCATGTTTGTTGTTGTTAATATTTTTTATATGTTGATTGGGCTATAATTACGTCATACAGATTTTATAAAGTTCATGCTATTTTTTATAATGTAAAACAATTATAAAAAGATTTAAAATATTACTTTAAAGATATTATAATAAGGAAACGCGTAAACGCTGGTTCAAAGAGTGGTGTAAACTGTGGAGATATAATCTAGTGTTAATTGTGCTTGGTAAGAAAATGAATTTAAGTAAGCTCAAAGAGAGGTTAAGTCATCTCTAAGGTATCCTTGAGCTTGCTTTTGAAATGGTAGATCTTCCAAATAATTATTTCTTAATTAGAGTATATTTAGTTTAAGAGGAGAGGATTTAATAAAGCTTTGTTCAATTTAAGAGGGGAGGGGAGAGGAACAAAATTAAATTAACAATTTTATTTCTATCAAATTTAACTTGATTTTTATTTTTTGCTTTGAAAAAATGTTAAATTGTAATTTATTAAGTTTTTATTTTAAGAATATAAACTTATATTGATAAAAAAATCGAAAGAACAAATACAGTAATATTATATTTTATTAGCGAGTCTAATAAAAATATTAAAATTTTATATATTAAAAAATTATATGTTAATTTTATAAAGTGATAAAAAATTTTATTATAAGAAAGAGAGAAAAAAATAATACATAATTTTAACATTAAAGGTAGTTTAAAATTTTTTAAAATAAATATTTAAATTATTTTTAATCATTTTCTTTCTCCTTTCCCCTTCAAAAAATCCCAAATTGAGAGAGGAGGATTAGAAGAGAGCCCCTCCCCTCTAATTTCTAAACCAATCGAGGGCTCCCTTCCCTTCAAGTATATGATTGATTGTATGCCAATTTTTTAAAAAATGATCGATCTATTATCTATGCGACTCCCTTTCATCTTTTCTGCAGAAGTTCATTGGCTTCTTCAATTGATTCAACAGTAGCAGGTGGCCTTCCAAAGCTCATATAATTGATTATATTTTAGCAGTTTGTCCTTGTCAAAATCATAGCCGAGTTCTGTGCATTTACATGAGATAACAATTTCAAACATAACATTTACTCAAATATAACCGAGTTCTCCAAAGCTCGGGTAGTTTATCAACGACCTTGAACCCAAAATTCAGATGCTATATAAGAAAAGCAAAAATATCATATAAGAACCGTTACCTTCTCAAAAAGTTGAACTGGGGCTGACCCTTCTAAACTGGCGGCGTACATTATGGACCTGCACACCCAAAACTTGTATAAAGAACATGAATAATTGGGACGTTTCACAAAAAAAGGTTGGAATGAAGAATTCACAGAACAAGTTCTCTGGCAGCTCTAGGACTGCAAAACCTCCCACTTTCATCAATCTTCAGCAACATTTCTCAAGCAGATATTTTCAATGAAGAATCATTGGTTCATCTTCGCTTTAACAATAGACGAGTTAATATATGTTTCAATTTGAAAGATATGAGTATTATCACCTGTTGATTGAATACCATGAGGTTGATGGATCGTGCACACTTCGGATAACCAAGATCGAGTTCATAGACTTCTTCACCAATGCGAGCATACATCTGATCTACCTTTACGAGTATACTCCAGATAACTGTTGAGCAGATCAAAATGGCTTTCGTCCGATGCATAATCGTTACAGGCATCCATACTGAGTTGGACGAATAAAAAACAGAGGAGTGAGGAGAAGGAGATGGGACAGGTGACGGAGGAGTGGTAAAACCCTAGGATGAAAAGAAGGATTTTATGGAGAAGATTAAGCACAAAAATTGTGCTCTCACTGAAGCCCCTAGTAATCTGTAGTAAGAATGGCAACGGATTGAAAGAACACGGCATCCTGGGGTGGGTGGAAGTGATAGTGGTTTAGGGAGGATTTGCCGAGTGAAAAGAGACTGAACGAATTTGTCGGTGCGGGCTAGACAATTGAAAGTGAGCAGGTTTTTTTGACTGTGAAATCGTGATAGGTTATTTGACATAACCTTTCTTCCTGATGACTTTTGTATGGGCTGAGGTGAGCTGAATAATGGGGAATAGCTTTATACAACATGCAATGGTGAAAATCAGAGAATGTAACCTTGCACCCTGACTTTATTGTACGAGCTGAGGTGAAATCATTCGCAGGATATCAAATATCGAAAATACGCGTTGGTTCCTCTGTATTTTTACTCTGATGCGGCGGAAGGTAAATTTTTCCTCTCTAATAAAATGACAAAAATACCCTCATTTTACTGTTCATAAGCGCCCTTTTAGGACAGTTGTCTATCGTTTATTGAGGATGATGATTTATACCCCGTCTGACACACAGAAGTGTTTTTTGGTTGAAATAGAGGTGGAACTAAAAGTAAAAATAAATCTAAAAGTATATTTAGTATAGAATAAAAATTTTATATAATAAATATATTTATATTTTAAAAATATTAAAATATCATAAATTTTTTTTGACCAAAAAAAAGCTTCATTTTCTCCCTATTCTTTCCAATTAGCCCTACACCAGTCATGACTCTCATTCAAAATATTTGAACTTGGCTTCTCTCCACTAATCTTCCTCTCCAGTTTTGCTCCACTAATTAAAATGAAATTTAAATCATCTAGCTTTGGTGTAGAATAACTTTGGATGGTTCAAATTTAAAATTTTTATTCTTTATTTATATTTATATTTTATACTTATTAAATTTAAAATTAAATTTTTTAATAAATCTATTTTATCACCCATTAAAAATAGTCCAAATTTAATTTGGAGGATTTAAAATTAATATTAAATTTTATAAATTGATTATTTAGATTTACTTTGAATAGTTTAGATTAAATTTTTTAATTTATAATTTTTTATAAAATATAATTTTAGAAAGTGTTAGCTGGGAGATTATCTTCACTTTTAATTTATGTTTATCAAAATAAAAATTTATAAAAATTATAAAAAATTAATATAAATCTGAACTTTTTAGAGTAAATCTGGATAATCAATTTATAAAAATTATAAATAAATTCAAAATTAAATTGAATTCAACATATTAAATTTATACTATCTAAAGTAATAAAATAAATTTATTAAAATTTTTATTTTTATTTTAATAAGTTAAAATATAAATATTAATAAAAAATAAAAATGTTCAATGCGGATCATCTAAATTTAATTTTCATAATTTAAATAATTTAAATTTTATTTTAGTTAACGAAAAGGAAATAAAGATAAAAGTTAGGAGAGAGAAGCCAAGTGTAAGATACTCAACACCCAACAAACCCAATGAAGATGAAACTTTCACTTTAATTCAGGGATCACATGAACTAGATTTCAAGGGGAAAAAAAAAGAAATAAAAAAAAAAAAAAGACTGAAGTGGTTTGCATATCCCCTTCCTCGCTGGGAACCTTATGAATCCTCGCAGCAAAAACAAACCCCTTCCTTGTTGTGATCACCATCCGGAAGAAAAACGAAAGATTGAAGCAAAATTTAAATAATTTGTGGACCTATGGAGAGAGAAGATGAGGAACTAGATCTGGATCCATGAGAGAACCACACTGAACCACTATTGAAGAACAAGAAAATCATGGAATCAAAGATAAAAATCAAATTTGTTGGCCGTTTTAGGAGCGTGCCGTCAAACATGGTCCTGGACCATCTCCATCAATCTAGAGTGTGCTGCCGAACATGGTCCTTCTTCTTTGTCTTCATCCTTTGGTTGTTTTAGGAGAGAAGGTGATGGGGTAAAATGGCCAGATATGAAATTCAAAGAAGTGGAACCCAATTCTTTGGGTCTGGGTGTGGAACTCAGTTACATCTAATTTTCTTGCCCAGGTACTTTAACAGGCTGATATGTTTCTCGACAAAAACAAGGATTATGTGGTTGCAGAACATCAGGCTCTACAGACAGCCTCAAGATGCTCATTTGTGGCTGGTCTATTCCCACCTTCTCAAGAGGAGTCATCAAAATCATCCAAGTTCTCATCAATTGGATCGCGTTTCAAGGTATTATAATCCCTTTGTCTCCTTTTGAAATGTATAGAGATATAGTTGGAATCGCACTCTGAAATAGCCACAAGTAGTTTTTCTGGTACTTAAGTCGCATGGTTCTTGCCCCTCACAAGCCAGTTTTTAAGGTTGGTTTTCCATACTTGCTTATGCTTTAGGTATCTGTCTTCTTACTTTTCTGAAAGCTGAACACTCTATACTCGCTTAGGATGAAGAATGAAAAAAATAAAATAAAAATATAGGGTCTGTTTGGCAACATGTTCTGAATGGTTTTATACTGTTTAGTATTATGTTTTCAAAAAATGGCTTAGAAAACAAAAAAATAAAATAAAATAAAATGTTATTCTGGATAATAAAAAAAGGGAAATATCTTTTAAGTGTTCTGGGATTATTATTTTGAAGAATAAGGGAGAATGAAAAAAATATTTATTTTTATTATTTTTTTATTCTCAAAATATGTTTTATAAAACATTAGTTCTTAGAACAATAAATAAAAATAATTTTAAATAGGCCATAGACATTAGTACGTTGAAACTAACATGCATCGTAACATTAAAAAGGGTCGTTCTATCTCTAGTCACCGTTGGTAGTATTATATTGAGATATTCCTGAATTTATTTTGACTCTGTTCAGTTTTTAATTTCTGCATATTTTGCTTCTTATTCAGTTACTTTATTTTCATGCATTTTATTTCCATTATCTTGGGATTTAATGGCTGTCTTCTATGCTTCTTTCTTCTAGCTATGTACTTTTCTTCCCTGGAATGAAGTATATGAATACATGAACGATCATAGAAGTAGGACGTGCTGAGTAATTGCCTATGTGGCACTGGGGTAGGGCTTTTCTTGCTGATTGCAGAAGTTATTTTGGACAGTACATAATCGAGGTAGCTCTTATTCAATTACTTGTTAAATGGTGATAACTGTTGTATATGCGTATGCTGAGAAGCCATGGGAACCTAGACACCCTTGAAATACAAGGCTGGCGAAACCACCAGAACATGTCATAATAGTCACTGATATCATCATTTGATTTCACAAGTGCTTCAACCTTTTGCTCAACTTTTAGTTTGATCTTCCTCTTTGACATGGCGTTGCTTGGTAGTCTTGCATGGTATTTATTTGCAACTCTGGCCCTTAATGATACAGTCTCAGTCATCTCTTTATCAACTGATGTATCTGGGCCATTTTATTCTTCAATAAGTGAATGACTTGTGTTTCTAAAATATGCAGTTACAGCTTCAATCTTTGATGGAGACCTTAAGTTCAACAGATCCTCACTATATCAGTGTGAAACCAAACAATGTCCTGAAGCCTGCTATTTTTGAAAGTGTCAACATTATCCAACAATTGCGCTGTGGTGTGAGTATATCACCATGTTTTTTTCTCTTCTTCAGCTTTGATACCCAAGCATGCAAAGTTACAATATATTTGACATCTATCTATCCTTGTTGATTGGTTATCACATTACTGTTACTGCAGGTGTGCTTGCGGCAATTAGAATCAGCTGTGGTGGATATCCTCCTAGACAGACCTTTTATGAGTTTCTTAACTGATTTGGTGTTCTAGCCCCCGAAGTTTTGGATGGAAAGTAAGTCTCATTTTTTATGGGCTGTTTTTGTCTTTAGCTTGGTTAATTGCTTTTTTATTCCGGGAAAAACGTAATTGTCTGGTATGTCTCTGATTTCTAGAGCATCCAATGTACTGCTTTGCCTTTAGTTTAATTCTCACTCCTGCTTTTCATCTCTATGTTAGTTAACTGTTTCTACTTGTTCCTTTTCAGCTATGATGATAAAGTCGCATGCCAAATTATCCTAGATAAAATGGTTTGAAAGTCTACCAGATGATTTAACTGCTTCTTGTAGCTTGATATGTTTACAGTTGCGCATGGGAGGGACAAGACTTGAAATTGAAGGTTGAGAATAAGCCAAGCACTGCTATTTGGCTAAATAGATGATACTCTGCATAATGTGGAATTTTTGAATTCAGTAGTTTTAGGAATTGTTCATATTAAGGAGATAGCTGACTATGAATCAGCCACCCACTCTCATAAATCAAGCGGAAAATCTTAAAAAAAAAAAAAAGGTAATAGAGATCACATGATGCATAGAAATGAAAAAGGAAAGAAACAAGTTGACTTACGATGCTAAAGTCCCATGTGATAAACAAGGGACAATCAGAGAATGAAAAATCTGATCATGATGAGCTCTAATCATGAGATTCCAACACATAACAATCTGTGAATTGTTTTTTAACTGATGTATTGGGGACGGCGTCAGTCTGCTGCTAAGCATGTGCAGCCAAAATTAATTTTCTGATTAGAAGAGTGCAAGTTGTGATACTGATGCATATGTGAGTACTTGGAAAATTTTGGGACTAATCGAAAACTTTGAACGTCACGCAGCCACAGTGCCATGACACGTCAACCAAAAAGAAAAAAAACAGAAAACTTTGAATTAATCTTTTACTTTGTCATGCAGGCTTACCTTAGGGATAAAAATTCAAAAAAAGGAAAAAAAGTAATAAAATGAACCACAATTTTTTTGCCATAGAAAATATGCTTTATCGACTTTTTAAAGTTGTGTATTTATAATTTCTCCAACATGCATGCATACATACGTATATAAATTCCAGTAGTTCTTGATGTTGGTTACTGCATGTAGGAACTTCTGGATCTATTTATATGTTTGTTTGTTTTGGTCTTAAAGGTTGCTTTGCTTGGAGTTATTTTACCATATCATGTGGAAGTCTAAGCTAATGCACTCTGTTAGTTCCATTCTCACTGTTTATGATGCTTCGACAGGTAGGTAAGACAGATTTTCCTAAGAGCTGGTCAGATGGCTGACCTGGATGCAAGAAGAGCCGTGGTGCTTGGAAATGCAGAAAGAACTATCCAAAGACAAATACGCACCTATATTGCACGCAAGGAGTTCATTGAATTGCGGCAAGCTGCAATTTACTTGCAATCTAACTTGCAAGGTATCCAGATTTTTGTCTTAAAGGCTGCCTTCAATTTTCATTGCTTCATTGTTTGGGAAAGTTTGAACCTTTAGCCAATATGTATTGTCTTTGTGAGTTTGATGCAACTTTTTCTACTGGTCTGTTTTTCATATTCAGGTACCAACAGACGATTGTAAATCTCCTTAGTTTTTGTGCCATCCAAAGCTTAATAAATAGAACTTCGAAGATGTCATCAATTTTTGATTCAAGTGTTCATATTTGATCTATTAGGAAATCCAGTTTAGAATTTTGGGAGTCTTACTGCTTGGCGTTATAGCTGTGTGTTCATATCATTTAATATGCATGTTTCTTGGGGTAAGTCATAAAATGTCCTCTGGTTTTTACTTCTTGCAAGTGTAGTATGTCACAGATGAAGCATGCTGTTTGAATGAAGAAAATATGGCGGCATTACTGTTACTAGAATTTTGAAAGCTAGCTTTAGTCTTGTATAGCTGTTTGAGACATTAGTAGAACTTGTCTTGTTCTCTTGACAACTTAAGCTGTCATGATGAAATGATCTTTAACATGGTATTGGTGCCTCAATGACTTAGTGCTTGAGTCAATCCTTACTTCTCTTGCAAAAGGGTCAAAATTTTATGGTCAAAAAGCAATATTACAGAAAACATGCAATTGTGTTCCATTGGACTAAAATTAGGATGGTACTGGACTTGTGGCCATGGCCAGTACCCACAAATAAAAAACTGTTAATTTCTATGTTTTGGTTGCTTGATGATGGGTTGTGATTGAGGTTTTTGTTGGCCCAAGATTAGTTGTTAGAGGAAGTTCCAGCTGTAGCAATTGTGATAGCTCTAGATTCTCAAAAGTTTGCTCCTCCATGATGTAGGGGCCGGGACTTGAAAACTAGTAGAGCTGAAGTGAGACTAGGACCTTGTAGAAAGATCCACTGGTGTTTCTGCAAAGCTCACGTGGAGCAACTATGAAAATTATTTGAACTCATGAATTCTCAAACTTTCGAGCTAAAAGAATGCATGATAAATCAGTGTTATTGCTGACAAATAGCACTTGTCTTGTTTCTGTGGTCATTAAACCTATATTTCATCGTCCGTAATGTGTTCATACCATTCTAAAATTTATGTTGCGGTGAAATGCTTAAATATTCCTGGTACAATAGGTTTTTTTATCCATATGGGTTGATCTACATAAACTGCTTTCTTAATGTGCTGTTCTTTTGGTTCAATTCGATAATGAACAGGCATATTGGCTTGGAAGCTGTATGAGCAGTTGCGGAGTGAAGCAGCAGCTGTGAAGATAGGGAAGAATTTCAGAGGATACATTGCAAGGAAATGTTCCCTAACAGCACGATCATCTGCAATCACACTACAGACAGGTTTAAGGGCAATGAAGGCTCGTGATGAATTTAGATTTAGAAAGCAAACAAAGGCTGCAATTATTGTACAGGTGCTCGTCTATCTATCATCCTTATCATTTGTAGACTTGGTTGAGAAGACATGAACCCTGATTTATTTTCCCCGTGTGTGTTTGTATATGTCTTACTTCTGTATAATTTTGCCATCTCATATTAATATCTTTTGTGAAAAAAATGTCGCAGGCTCGCGTGCGTCAACATATTGCACATTCTTATTATAGAAGACTGCAGAAAGCTGCAGTTGTTATTCAATGTGGCTGGAGGAAAAGGGTTGCTAGGAGGGAACTCAGAAAACTTAAAATGGTTAAAATGATAATTTATTTTAATGCTGTTTGTGTTGCATGAGAATTGACTTCAGGATCTAATAATTTGTCCAACTTCATTTAGGCTGCAAGAGAAACAGGGGCTCTTCAAGAGCGAAGAACAAACTAGAAAAGCGTGTTGAGGGACTTACATGGCGTTTACAAATTGAAAAGCGTTTGAGAGTAATTATCATGTTTTATATTTATCAAATTGCTTTCTTGATTGGTGACATGAATGCTGCAAATCTCATTTCATAATAATTTTGTTTTCTTCTTTTTATAGGCTGAGTTGGAAGAGGAAAAGGCACAAGAAATTGCCAAGTTAAAAGGATGTATTGCATGCGATGCAAATGCAAGTAGAAGAAGCAAATGCCAAAGTCCTTAAAGAATGTGAGGCTGCTCGGAAAGCAATTGAAGAAGCACCCCCACTTATCAAGGAGACTCCTGTAATAATTCTGTATTTTCACTCTTTTCTCTGATATAATCCTCAGAAATCAATGAGAATACATTTTCATATTTGATTCCCAAATCTTATTTTGAAATTAAATTTCTTCTTTTGCTAAAGTACTCTCCAGAAAAATTACCCCCAAATTAATAAAAAATACGATGATTTATGAGTTGAAATAAGCCTCTTACAACGTGTCATCTTTGAAATTAGATTAGGGATGTATGAAGCCAAGAACTAATTACCTATTATATCATCAACAATGTGACTTTTGGTAAATTGTTACCAAAAAAACTCAGTGTTTTTTAAAAAGAAAAATCTCGGAGTCCTTTCCATCTGTGAACTGATTCATTAGCTTGATCTAACACCAACAGATAAATCGAATCCAATGCTAGCCAATTTAGTATGAGTAACAGTTCAAATGTTTTCAAATCTAGCAATATCTGTCATTTTTTCTGTGTTATTCAGCAATATCAGTCAACTATTCAAATAACATATTAAATTATAAATAGTTGCTCTAAACTCATTCAACTTCTATCCAAGTCATCTAATTGAGCAAACGATAAAATTTATAATAAAGATTTCTTAAGAGGTACTTGTTTTATGTAGAGTGAAAGGAGAGACAAAGAGAGTTGTTAGAATTAGAACCTTCAAATACTTGTAGGAGACGACAGATTTAAAGCTACTCAGGTAGGATTATAAGCCCAACGGAAAAGATTAGAGTCCAATGCAATCACACCATTTCGATACCAAAATCCTTCAGTAACAGTGCTAACAACTTGTCAATTTCATTCGGATTTCAATTTTTGAGCTTCAAATCTTGTTGAGTCCTCCATTTTGGTGCTTCCTTTGAGACATGGACTCACAATTTGCATTTGCACAATATTATTAGAATAGAACTTGAGTTATGTGAAAAGGCAGATGTATAATATATTTTAAATGTTCATGTGCGCGCGCGCGCGTGTACATATGAAGGTTTGTTCCACGTCATTAGTGTCCATTTTATATGTACAAGGGTTTGTGAATTAACAAGCAAACCCTTCCATATCTGTGTGTGCGCGTGTACATATTGGACTTCGACCAAGTTTATGCAAGTTACATCGATGGGCTAGAATGTTTAAAGGTGTTCGAAGCCCAAAGTCAAGTTAGACACAAAAGAAAAGGGTTTTTTACCAATCAACTTGATTTTTTTTTTATAAAAAAGTTTAGGTAAGTAGAATATCAAAAACTCACTAAAATCAGAGCATGTTTTCATGTTCAACAAGCACATACAGATATAAGTATAAATTACTAAATAATAAAGTTCTCACATAAGGAATGAAATTTGAGTCCACAACCTTATAAGTTATATGTCAAATTTTGATCAATTAGATTAAATTTTTTTGGTATAAGCATGATTAGTTGTTATAACATTGATTCCCATTTGACCCAACCAAAAAAAAAACATTGATTCCCAATTTTCCATCCACCGTTTATCAACGAGTTGTTAAATTGCCTATTATACAGTGGCTTAAAAAGTTCTGAACACATATATCCCAAAGCCTATTTTATCATATTCTAAAATTGATTAATTTAACTTAATATTTATATTAAAAAAAAAGCACACTTGTTTTGTAAGAAAAAAATGCTAAAAAAATTTAAACATAACATCTCCAAGTTTAATTCAATTTCTTAATTGGCCAAAAAAAGTACGAATTAAATTTGTTCTAAATCTCGTGTGTGTGTGTGTGTGGGGTCAGCAAATGGAAGAAGCATATAATTCCAGCCTTCCAGGTACCAGTACAAAGGGACAAAAAAAGTGTATGCTTGGGAAATCATTTTAGAAAATAAATGGTATTACCAAAAACTACATATTTGAGAAAACTCAATTGAGCAAAAATAGTCTTACAGGATACCTTAGGAATTGAGGTTACATAAAAGGGAAAGTAAGTGTTGGGAAAATGTCGTTTTCCAGACCTCCAGCGCATGTGCTTCTTAAAAACTCCGTTTTGTAAATTGGGATTTAGAGGTTTTAACAAAAAAATAAAGCACACTCGCCTTCTATTTTTCAGATTTTATTCCCATTCACTTAATTATTAGTTAGTTGTTTTTTACATGAAAGTCAATTTATATATTAATAGAAAATGAAAGTGTACATGAAACCCAAATTGAAAGAATCAAATTGAACTATAAATATGTTTTATTTGATCTTATATATAAATCACTTTTATCATAAAATTAAATTATCTTTCCTTTTTACCCCTAAATTTAAATAAAGTGATTTAATGTAGAGGAAGATTTTTTTTTTTTTAAGAATGAACATTTGCATCTCTTAGAATTTTCAATAAGATAATTCTGGAATTACACATCAAAGATGATAACAAACAAGGGATAATATGATAACTTATTGTTTATAGTGTTTTGTGCGTGAGCGTGTTTTGATGTTCTTAACTTCTAAAATCAAACAGTGAATTCCTGAGATTTTGTACCACAATTTTTTCAACACATGTTCCTAAAAGTAAATAGAATGGAGAAATAAAGATAGAAAAATATGCAAGCCTTGTATATAAAAAAGAAATTACAAGAAATAAAAAATAAAAAACTAAAAGGAAAAGCATTGGTGTGATGTTACAGTTGTTCTGTTAAGAATTAGAACCTACTGGTTATTGGAGAACTTCAAGCATGGTGTGCTAAGGACACAGTATCAAATCTACCAATGGATAAAAGGAGTTACGTTGGGTGAAGTAAAAGATGACATAAGGTTAAGGTTTTTATTGTAGAGTTTATGTGTAAAGCTGTAAAGTTAAAAAATTAAAAAGATGCTTTATATGTGTGTGGTGGCTTCCTTTTTACAAGCATAAAGTAATAATTTTTTCATGACTCCATACTTCATTTTTTTAGATTACTAATTACAATTTTTTCTATCACTTCCTCCACTTTTTGTCATTTGCAAAGCGATGTGTCCTTGACCAAAACTTCCCCTTAACCATCTCTTTTTGAAAAGTTTTAGATAAGCTTTTAGGTCAAAATTACTCTTTTAAACCCAAATAGTTGGGCATGGGCCAAAAATCACATTTTAACCTAAACATTTGTGTTAAGAACTTGGAAGAACATGATTAACAAATGAGACATGCAAAGGCAAAAATCATGAGTCAACTAGACCAATGAAAAAATAGATTTATTATCATCAAAATAGGTATAAGAGATTCTCAACCAAATGCATAGACAACCAAAAAGCATCAAAACAATAAACTTACAAAAAAGAATGATTGAAAAGGATGAAAAATACTCAATATGTGGCCTATAACACAAATGGAATAGCTTTCACATAAGACAACGAATCAAAAATCCAACATTAAAAATGATAAACTAGATCCAAATTAGTTGACAAAAATTCAGCAGGATCCAAAGTTAAAGAATCCATAAACACAAATTTGTTAAGAATGCTCGAGAATATGCGAAAACAACCTTTTCTCTTCCACCCTCTCAAATGGTTGCACTTCCACTGTGAATATAACCTCTCTCAATTATCTTCATATGAACCATCTCCACTTTAGTTAATAAAACTCATAATAGACTTCAAATATTGGGCTTTTTTTTTTTTTCCAAAGAAAGGGAATCCAAACTCAACATATACGTTAAGGAAGTCAAAGTGAATACACATATGAAGACAACAAAAGTATAATAGAGTCCAAAAGATGTCCAAGAAGGTGAATTCTATTTGAGCTTTATATAAGTTTATTTTTTATCTCAGCAATGGCTAAACTCTACTTGTTTCTCTTTCTTTTCTTTTCTTTTTTTCCATGTTTTCCATTTCTCTTCTCAAAAACCACAATTTTAAAATAGATTTGAGAGATCACCGAAAATAAAGAAATAATATCTGAGGACAATAATTAGAAGAAAAAATAAAGGGAAGAAAATTGAATCGAAGAAAAAGGTAGACAACGATAAATCCCAGAGATGTCAACTGAAAGAAACTTTGACAAATCAAATCAATATATTCATATGATCACTTGATTCATGATGTTTTATCATTTAATTCAAAAGGTATTTTGTTGAATATTAAGAGTAATTAATTTGTTTTTTATGAAAATACTCCTAACAAAAAAATTACACTGCCTCCAATAATTTGAATCATTTTTCATTAAGAGAGTTAGTTATGTGAGTTAATTAAAAATACATTATAATAATTAATGAAAAGAATATTAACCTTTTATGTGTCTATGAGTCATATCCAACTCATTCAAATATTATCAAATCTAATTAAGATTAGTCTTTTTATTTTTTTATTTTTTTATTTTTTATATTCATGTAAGCTTGAATCTCAAGATTTCATGTTTAAACGATTATAGTCCCGTCTATCAAAACATAGGCTAATTAGTTAAAGAGTATTAACTTTTATCATATCTTATATATCCATTAAATCAATATATATTCACAGTGAACGTTTTTATTATTGATTTGGTTCATTTCCCATGACAAATCAAATCGATATTCATGCTATCACGGGCTTCATTCACTTTCTCTTTTCAATGATTAATTTCGCATGTTGCCACAATGAGCAATGGCAGCAATACTTCCTTGACACGTGTTGGTGTGCCTTGTTCCCCGGTCCTTCCAAGGAAAAAGAAAGAAAGAAAAGAAAATTCTTATCCACAGCAGGACCCATAACCATCCCAAGTTT
This sequence comes from Prosopis cineraria, assembly GCF_029017545.1. Taxonomy (NCBI): domain Eukaryota; kingdom Viridiplantae; phylum Streptophyta; class Magnoliopsida; order Fabales; family Fabaceae; genus Prosopis; species Prosopis cineraria. The sequence goes on along the minus strand of NW_026555340.1, from coordinate 22,778,378 downwards.
TGCACTATATCCATGCCCGCGCATTCTATTCTTTTATTTTTATTTTTAAAATTAACCACACTCATAGAAATTCTTAAAATCTAAATTTATATCATATATATTATTTTATTTAGGGTCTTTGAACCCAGAAGGTTTGAAATGTGCTGCTTCATAACATTCACTTCTAATGAATGTGTCTCACCATTTTTTATTATTTTTGTATGGTAAAATATTAAATTAAGGGTTACTTTTACTCATAAACTTTTCTTAAGATCTATGATTAAACTTTTCACCCTAAATTTAAAAGTAAAAATAACCCTTAACTCAATATTTTATTATAAAAAATATTTAAAAAAATTATGGAACCTAGTCTACTAAAAACCAACGTTATGACACATTAACTATGGAGTGACAATATAGCTCATTTTGAACATTCAAGAATAGTAATAGTCCATTATCAAGTTTAGGATATAGATAGACCTTAAAGAAAAAGTTTGCCAACAAAAACGACCTTTGACCCATTAAAAAAGATATTAAGGTTGTTCAGACATCAAGAATAATAATGAAATAAAATGAATAATGAATATTAACAAGTAAATTACCTGTATACATTCATATTGATTGACATTGAAATTAATTCAATCTTTATCTAATTTAATAATCAATTTCTGACAAAAGGATTATTCAAGGATTATCCAGTGTCGTATGATTCATGGAAAAAAAAATAAACTAAAATGAAGTTATTTATTTAGTATCTTAAAAAAAATGAAGATACTGAATCTTTTCTTTTATCTTGGAAAAATAAAAGTGAGTTATCTATTACTCTCTCTGGTGTTATTTATAAGTCACTTTTAGCATGTTTCATCAAAACCAAGCAAAACCTTAAACCTCATTAATTTTATCTTAAAATTTAACAATTTTTTACTTTTACTCCTAATAAATGTTCTTAAATTTTATTTTTATTTTTTTATTCAAAACATTTAATAATGATAAAAATACAAAGAGGATCATTGAAAATTAACAAGTGCCTTATAAATAGAATTAAATTTTTTTTCTCAACTACTCTATAAATAGCACCAAAGGAGTATCTTACATGAAAAAGAAGGATTCGATTCTTCCTCTTCTCATTCGGTTTGGTATAAATTTGCGTCTCCACGTAACACTGCGAGTCTCTCGCCACAAAACCCCCAATCATGGTACATTTCTCTCTTCTGTCGTACACGCCTGTATGCCTATCTTCTATAAAACACACCTTCTTCTTCTTTGTCGGTCTTTCGGTGAGTGAATTCGACCTGAGGAAGAAGAGCACGCTTAAGAAAAAGCTAACAAGTTCAGGCAAGTTCAGAGGAGACGAAAATGCTGAGCGCCAATCTTCCTGAAGAAATTGTAGAGGATATAGTGGCGAGCAGGCTACCAGTGAAACTCAATACCTTATACCAAACACATTAAATTGGGCCTTTCCCAATACCAGTCCCAAACTTAAGCCCTCATTGTTATTTACCAAACATGGCCTTAGTTTCCATGTGCTTCAACTCAGCTCCATACAAAGGCATTATAGGAACATAGGTTGTTTCATCAGTACGTTACGTACCTTGAGAAGCTAAACAAATGCCTCTCAAAGTTGCAATCTCTGCTCTTCTTTTTCTCCTTTCACTCATCACCCTCGTTGCAATCAATGCATCTGTGAGTTTCTCTCTTCTACGTCTTGATCCATTATATATTACTCCCTCCGTCCCAAATTATAAAATATTTTTAGACAGAATCTCATATATTAATAAACCTTATTAAATACACTTAATAATTTTATCTTTTCAAAATAAAAATATAAATTTTTTAAAATATTCATCATTTAATACATTGAAAAGAAAAGGGATGTAAATTAATTATAGAGAGAAAAAAGGTAATATTGAAATTGATGCATTTAATGAAATATAAATCTATCCAAAGTGTTTTATATTTTGAGACGGAAAAATTCCTTTAAAAGTGCCCTATAATTTGAGACGGAGGGAGTATTTATTAGTTTCACCCATCATTGTATGTAAGCTTTTCCTCTACGCACTTGGTTGTGTCTTTATGTCCATTTACACGATCGATTCTATTTATGAGATAGAAAGCTGAGATATTTTTTGTTTTATTTATAACTCATATTACTAAAGTTTTATCATATATTTTTTTTACTTTTCATTAAATGTTGGAGGGAGAATTGATGCTACTAAAGTATGTATATGTAATAAAAATAAATTTAAGAATTTATTAAAGGTTTATTTAGCAAATTGTTCTGAGAATAGTTTTATGTTCTCTAAAACAAAAAAATTTTGTTTGGTAAACATGTTTTTAGAAATTTTTTTGTAAAACAAAAAAAAATTAAATATTATTTTGAAGAATAAAAAAATAGAAACATCTTTTAGGTGTTATCTATTATGATAATATTGTTTTGGAGACCAAGGAAATATGCAAAAAAATTATTTTCATTATTTTCTTATTCTCAAAATATATTCTACAAAGCATTAGTTCTCAAAAAAATAAAATAAAAATAGTTACAAATAAAATATTAGATATGACTTATAAATAGAACCATGTATATGAGTGTATATATACTTTTCAGTTCAAAATATAAGTATGTTCTCCTAACTAATCTTATTTTAAGATATAAACAACTTAATTCTTATAATTCTTCTCTATTTTACCCCTTATATTTATTAACCTAGATTATTGTATATGCGACTTTATTATGGCTTTCTTCTCACTCATTATAAATTAGAACTAAGAGTAAAAAAGAAAAAACAATATATATTTTTATGAGAATAAGGATTTTGTTGGCATATATGCATATTATTTTTAAAATATGTTTATATTTTGAACTAGAGAGAGAGAGAGTGTGTGTATCTTCAGGACCACAATATAAATCATTATTAACAAATTCAAGTTTCTAAAAAAAATTGATTAAAATCTTGATTTTCTAAAAATTGCACGTATTTCCATCATGCCTGAGTATAACATCCCTGAAACTTAACTTGAGTTAATTAGGCTAAATATGGATAATTTGGTAAATAAATGTTGTGTATGGCAAGAGGAGTTTAATAAATATATTTGATTATGGTTGCAGCCTTAGGTACAAGTTTGAAGTAAAATTAGTTTACCTAAACCTAAAAATACTTCAATTGGTACACATGAAAAATAGGCCAATTCCATTGCTTTTTGTTCAATTTATCGGGGAGTCAAATTCTCACAAGTATGAGTCAAGGGAATGACTCCCTATCCTCTGATTTTCATATAAAGGACATGAAAAGTATAAATACTCTCTTTAACTTCTATTCTGATGGACTGAATGTCTTTCATAAGAAATCGAAAAAAGATGTGATAACTTTTTTTCAAGAAATCCCTAACAAAAAATACACACTATTCCCTCTTTTGTATCGAATCAATCATAACTATTACTTACATTTTACGAAATTGTACACCACAAATAGGAGCTAATAAAGAGGCTAGCGAGCGATCTCATAGAAAGATATCATGATCCCTTGTGGAAAGGATCATTCTTCCCTTCAAAGCTAATCCATGTCCAACTCTGCCTCAACATGTCGCCTCGTGCTCGAGTTGCTAGCCTGAGCTCATTCCCTACTCTCATATTGGCTCTCGCATGTTTTATCCTGCCAATTAAAATTAATTAATTAAACTATGAAATTATGAAAACAAACATAAAACAAATAAAATAGAATTAATTAATTTACAATACTTACAAATATTTGCTAAAACTATATAGATGGAGGATAAGGTCGCTCAAATTGATCTTTTATCTGGTTCGGGTGGAGCAGCTTTCTCCTATAATCATCAAAACAATTAAAATAAAATAAAAATTAACGCAATATTTATTATTTAAAAAATTAATTATTCAGTTTACCATCAACATCATAAATGGATGACTGAAGGGAATGTTCACATTTTTCGAAGTCACCTGTCATTATTACGGTTGCTTTCTCAGTCTTCATTACCAGCGGTTCTTCAAAAACTGCTGCAAGAATCACCACTCACCACCATGTATGGTGACTTTCTGATTTCCATGCCAATGTCATCGAGATTCTACAAAACCGTGACTAGCACGGTAGCCATTTTGATAGACAAACACAGCCCAGTTTCAATTAATAACTAACAATTTCAATTACCCCAAGGAATAATTGATGGAGGGGAGATGCATTGTTGTGCGGATCCGGATACTCTCATCATCTCCCCCGTTAAACAATAAAATAAATGGTCCATATTTATTTGTTTTATAAAATAGTTATTATATTATCATGTAAAAATAAATTTAAACGGTTAAAATTTAACCAATACAATTTACAGTTGTATATTGTTATTAAATTTTTTATAAATTAAATCTTTTATTTATTTTATTACAATTATAAACTATGCAAATTAAATTTTAACAATTTAAAATTATTCATTTATTTTTAATATAATACTCCCTCTATTAAAAAATGTAAGGAGTTTTTTGAGGAATTGAATGTTAAAAAATGTAAGGCATTTTTAATCTTTTAAGGTGTAATCATAGCCTTTTTTTCAAGTGTCTCTATTGATGAATGATTTTATATTTATTATAAGGTATTTAATAGGGACAAATATAAAAAGATAAGGTTAGTTTGAAAGTAGGTAACTACTTTATTGAAGATAAAATTTTGTTAAAAATACCTTACATTGTAAATGGAAGGAGTATTGTGATTGTTGTTTTATAAAATAATTAAATTTGAGCCCTCCATTTTTTAACCAAAGGTAGAGATGGGGAAGAGGAGAAGAAGAAAAGGAGAGAAAGGACGAGGAGAGGATCTCCTTCCATTGTTGTACTTCTTGTTCTATCTTATCTAAGTGAGAAAGGTGGAGAGAGAAATGAAATATATTATAACCTCTTTTGTATAATAAAGATAATGTTATGGAATAAAGTTAATATGAACAGTAGATATTCTTGTGACTTAAATAAATGATTGGAGATTTAAACATCAGCTCTTGTGTATATAATAACTTAATTAAAAGATATCTACCCTTTGTCCTTGATATCTCAACTGTTGTCTACTCCCTGTGCTATAGGAAAAAAATATAATATTGTCATTTGATAAAAAAAAAACATTAATATTAGAGTAGTCTCAAAAAAACTTCAAAGTAATCTCTCCCTTGTTCTATATTGTAAGGCAATTTTAATCAAATTATAATACCAATGAATTAATCAACTATCTTTAAAGTTATACACTTTGTCCATCTTCATCTCTATTTAATAGAGTCTCTTAATTAAAAAACTTTATTAATTGTACCTCTAGTTAAGGGTATTTTTGGAAAATGCTTTGGACAGAGGAACGTGGATATACTTAAAAATTAAATCAAGAATGAAATCATAAAAACTTTATTTATGTTTGTTTTTAAGTTTTTTAATGTAGTTTTCAATTAGCGTCATTAAATGTAGTTTTGTCTATTTATTAAATCATTAGGTTTATTTAGCATATAGGTAACACGATTAGCGGCACAAATCACTCTGACTTGAATTGAAAGATTTTGGAATAATAAGGAAAGCAATAGAAAAAGAGTGGCCGCGGTGACATTTGAAAAAGAAAGAACAGAGGCGAATGCGATTTACTCTTCATCATTTTCTCTTTTCTTCACTTCCAGTGATGGCTTCTCATGCTCACACGTCTCATGTTTGGCCGATGCTGTTTGAATTTTAAAGCTATGGAGAACTAATTTATTTTGGTGTAATTAGTCACCAACTATGACCCTAAGTTGCAATCAGTGTCAGGGAAGATTTTATTTTATTTTATTCTATTTTCTTCTTCTTTTTTTACCTTTAAATTTTATGCTTTAATTCCTATTACTTATTAGAGTAACTTTATTGCATGATTTTTAGGTTATATGATTTATCCAAGCTAGCAACATAAGAGTAACTTGGCCTGGTTTGGATGATTATTCATACTTTTTTCTAGTGTAAGCTAGTAACATAAAAATAGTTGTTAGGTTATGAGTCAAGTAAGATTTTAATTAATATATAATTTAATTTTTAGTTTAATTCTTAAATGATAATTTGAAAAATATATATATAATATAATCAAAATAATAAAGTTAAATAAATTTAATTTATTTTGTGGATGAAGAAGATTAAGTTTAGGTGCTCATGCTTGGTGATTTTTTTCAATTGAACTTGTTCTAGTTATTTAATTTTAATTTATTTTTTTAAAATTTAAATAATGTCCGTTATTAACGCTGACTCTTAAAAAAAAAAAAGAAGCAATTATAAAGTGCAAAAATATTTGTAAATTTTTTTTTAGGAGCTTTTACTATCCTAAAATCAATAATGATGATATATAGATACCCATTAATTTTATAAAAGATGCCAACTCAAATACTCACATACACACAACACACAAACACTTAAACCCTCGCTTTCCACATGCTCCATAAAATGATGACAGAAGAGTGAAACTCAGCTCTGTATAAAAGGAATTATGGGAACATAGGTTGTTTCATCAGTACGTACCGTCAATCTAAGCAAAATGGCTCTCAAAGTGGCATTGTCTTCTCTTCTTTTTATACTCTCACTCATCACTCTCGTTGCAATCGCTGCCTCTATAGGTTACTTCCTTCCACCTCTTGATCTGTCATATATTATTTATTAGTTTCACCCATGACCCATCATTGTACGTAATCCTTTCTTCTACATACTTGGTTGTGTCTCTGTATCTATTTATTCCATCCTCCGGCATGTTTATAGAGCATAGAGAGGATATTTTTTTGTCTTACTTATATGAAATATTATTAAATTTTTATCACAAATTTTTTCTCATACCCTCCATTAAATATTCGAGGCAAAAAATATGTATATTTAATAAAAATAAAGTTAATAATTTATTAAATTTTTTAAACAGAGTTAATGAATTTTAAGATTTTTTTTATAATATGTTGAAAGTGATTTATAAATAAGATTATAAAAGTGTGTATATATATATATATATATATCTATACTCTTTAGTCTAAAATATAAATATTTTCTTTCAGCTAATTTTGTTCTAAAATATAAATAGGTTAGTACTTGCAATTTTTTTTTCATTTTACCCTTTATATTTATTAATATACATTCTCGTGCATGTGAATTTATTATGGCCTTCTCACTCATCAATCATCATACATTACAACTAAGGGTAAAAAAGAAAACAATATATATATATATATATATATTTTCATGACAATAATGATTTTACTAGCATGCAAATTATTGTTAAAAAGTATTTATATTTTGGACGGGAGGGAGTATATATGTAAGCCCTCTGGACTTCAATAGGAATCATTATTAACTAATTTATATTTCTTAAAAGGAGTTGGTTAAAATCTCAATTTTGTAAAAATTATCACATATTTTCAATCATCCCCTTAAATATAATAAATAAAACATTTGACTTATTTAAAATACTTTCATTAAGTACTTAATAAAGTAAGGGTGTAATTGAAAATGTAATATATATATATATATATACACACACACAAATCCTATCTAATATCCTGTATTTTAGATCAAATAAAATTTTTAAAAAACCTCTTATAATCTTATATCATGATCAAGATGGATATGATCTGATTCTGCATGCATGCATGTAGGAGAACTACACCTGCACCTATGTTATAAGTGTTCAAACAGGACATAAGGATTGGGCAGGAACAGACTCCCAGATTAGCCTCTGTGTAAAGGACGTTAATGACACTAACTTTAAACTAAGACAACCTTAGAGGTTGGGGCATCATGGAACCTGGTCATGACTACTTTGAAAAGGGCAACCTCGACTTCTTCAAAGGCGAGCAGGTTTGCCTCCACCCTTGCCTCATCACTGTCACATTCGACGGCTCAGGGAAGAATTCAGAGTGGTACTTGGATCACGTCAAAATTGCTGCCGATGGCACAACCATATTTACTACCGGAGACTTCTTGGTGGACTGATGGCTAGCTAAAGATAGAAAGCCATATGCTCTGTCTGCCACCATTGACTTGTGCCACGGCAAGCTACCCTGAATGCCATCAGATCAGGATTCTTGAATTTGATGATGATGTGTCAGCATGTTTGCTTAATTCCCAAAATCTTGTCAACGCGTGTTGATCTGGCTTTTCTTGCATTGTTGTTGTGTCCTGCGTTTATCGTCCATCGTGTCGTGTAATAATGTTCCGTGCGTCATGTATCTCTTTATTTCAATATAATCGGCCTTTAATGTGCCAACTTATCCACTTGACCGACCGCGTGTTTAATTTCTTTATGTATAAAAGAATAAGTAGTTGTTGGAACTGGACAAGGAATCAATAATATAATGATTGACAATACTGGATTATCTTACACCAATATATAATTATTAATATTAATTGTTGACACTGATTAAGGTTTCCAAACTCATGACTTTAAATAAACTCATAATAGAAATGTAAACTCATATAGTAAATTTATAAAAAATTATTTCTATTAATTTCTTTTTATATACTTCTTCCATTCAAAAATGTAAAGCTTTTTTTGAGGAGTTTGATATTAAAAAATATAAGATATTTTTAGTCTTTTGAGGTGTAATCATTACCTTTTTTTTAAATTATCCCTATTGATAGTGACTTTATATTTGTTATAGAGTAGTTAATAAAAATAAATATAAAAAGATAGAGTTATTAGGTAAGAATTTTATTAAGAGCTAAAATTTAATTAAAAATACATTACATTTTTAAATGAAAAAAATAAAAAATCATCGTAAGAACTAGATAGGGAGTAGCAACTTAGAGATTGAATATGAAAATACAAAGTAGGAAAGATTTAAATCCTTTGAAGTATGGAGATACGTAAATTTCTCTAAATTTTTAAAGTATTTTTCTTCATTTTGTTATTTTTTAAAAATATAAAATCTTCTTTCTTTCTTTTTTTAAAGTAAACTTTACAAAAATTTACAGATTTGAATTTCAAAGGATTTAAATTTAAGAAGCAGCCACCCGCTCGAATATCAAGTCGATCTGCCTTTGTTGCGCTGTCGTTGTGTCCTACGTGTATATCTTGCCATGTAATAAAGTGCGGGTGTCATGTATCTCTTCATTTCAATAATAATGGGAATAATGGACCTCGAACCAACTTTTGGTGGAAAGTAACTTTTCTCACTCTTAGTAGTCAGCTAATCGCACTAGAACTTTCTCATGGATGATCCTAACCACCAGAAAACACCTCCGGATAGACCTCGGACATTCTCAGTTTAGGAAGCAAGAAAAAGACAAAGAAAGAGGAAGCCTCCCCCTCAGTCATCGATTGGTCTATGACTAAAAATCAGGGGGCAAGCGAAACTACTACTGAAGATAAGATGCAAGACACGTCTTGCAATAGTGACAAGGCTTGCTGGAAAAAGGAAAATAAGAAGCTTTGAAGCCACCAGTCTCATACCGTGACTCAATGTTAATGGCATTGCAAATAACGATGCAGGGATGGAAGTAGATGAACTCTCATCTGACCTTTTGAAAAAGTCATGGAAAATGCCTGAACCATTAGAGGAGGTAAAGCAAATGAAGTTATTGTACCCAGAAGTACTTATTTCCCTGGATGAATTTAATGACTGGTGCCAACCATGGAACAATGCCCTATTGCTTACTGTACTAAGAAAGAGGTTTCATGTTTATAGACTAAAGGAGCTTTTAAGTCAAGTATGGGGTTTCTCTAACTTCGAATTCATTGATTTGCCTGATAACTATTTTGCTGTGATGTTCAAAGATGAGGAAAACTGGACTCAACAGTATAAAAGTTTGTTGTACGAAGGCCCCTGGGTGATTCAACAGCATTGTGGCCTTGTCTAGAGATAGACCCCTTACTTTGATGCATTCCAGAATCCGTTGGGAAGAATAGCAATATGGCGTCAGATACTTAATTTACCTATGCACTGTTATAACAAAAACTTCATATCAAGGCTAGGTGACCGGATTGGAAAGACCCTCAAAGTGGACATGAATACCCTTACAGATTTTTCTGCTGCACAATCTAAGACGGAAAGAGGGCGATATGCCTGTGTATATGTTGAGCTAGATCTACAAAAAAGCAGGTTCCCCGAGTCATAGTAGCGAATACAGTGTTCGATGTGGCTTATGAAGGTCCAGGTTTAATCTGCTTCTCTTGTGGCAGATATGGGCACAGGCGTGAAAATTGCCCATGGACATACCATCAAAATACTATAGGAACCTCTTAACCTTCTGAAGAACCAAATGTGGTGGCATCGGTGAAACTTTTCGATGTGAAGAAACCAAAGTTCGATGCAAGGTTTGGTTCTTGGATGCTTGGTGACAATCCTCCTCCTATACGACCAACGAGGTGAGAGCATAGGAATGAGGTGCAGTATGACAGAAGCAAAAATATGTCAAGAAAGATAGCTTTGTGGTGTCGCAATCATGTGTTGATGTGGTTGCCAACTTAGGGGAAAAGGAAAAGGTGGGACCCAGTTTGGCTTATCATAGTGATGATCACTGGGTTAAAATCTAAACCATTTAAATTTTGATATGTTTAGTCAGATTTAAATGATTATTGTATATTTTTATTTTTACTTTTATTAAAAAAATTTATAAAAATTATAAAATAATTTTAATAATTTTTTTATTTTTAATATGATTTAGATTTAATTTAAAGGGTCAAATTTAATTTTAAAATTTTTATAATTATTGTATGTTAGCTATCCAGATGTACTCTGTATAGTTCATATTTAATCTGATGTTACTTTGACCTATATAAAGTATATCTAGATAGTCAATATATATGAATTATAAAAAATTTAATATTAAGTTAGATCCTCTAAAATAAATCTAGACCATATTAAAAATAAAAAATTTTAGTAAAATTATTTTAAATTGTTATATATTTTATTTTAATAAATATAATATATAATAATATTTTAAATCTGGACCATCCAGATCTCATTACAGTGATGAGCACCCAAACCTATTCTTAAAAAGTGTTAGAAAGTCAACTACCCAAGGTTTTCTCTCCTAATACTTTTTACAATTTATTTTTATCGATCTCATCAATATTAATATAGAAAAATATAAAAAATAAAAGTGTATAGAGTTTTAAATATGTCTCTATATAATAAATTTATAAAATAATATCATGTTATTTTTTTTCTTATGAAGGATAATTTTTAAAATATTTCCTAAATATTATTTAAAAAATCTCTCAAAAACTTATAAATGAAATTAAATAAATTTTTTAAAATATGTCTATAGATTAAATCGGAGTGAGCATACAAGAGGGGAAACTTCGACTGAAGTAGGCAAAACGAAGAGAGAGGGAGAGAGCAAGATGGGTCAGAATGTTCAGAAAGACAAGGAAAAAGCCTCGAGCAGTGGAGGCCGATAGAGGGACTCATCTCGAGGAAGAAACAATTATGCACCAGCAGGAAAATAACTCTTTATTTAATATAAAGGCCGATAGGGGATCGAAATTATTGAGATCAGGAATTTGATTTATTCAGATTGGGATGTTTCACATTAGATATGTTCAAAGAGATATCCTTGCTAGGAAGGCTCACTTTGACGGCAATGGAATTAACCTCTTATTTACTGCCACGCTTGACATTAGGAATATTTAACTTGTACCAATTTTGATTGGCTTGATTTTATCTCGATCATATTAAAATGGATCTCATTTCTATCCAAAAATAATTAGGATGAAATTTTATAAGACAGGATGGGAAGGGGATTTGCCATAGGATGGGACACAAGTTGCTCTTGACACATGCCAAACATTGCATATATACACATATATATTATTTTATTTTAAAAATTATACATTAAATATATTAATTATAATTTTGAATACATGTAATTCTTATTTAAAATTAAATTTTTTTATATTGATAATTTTAATGATATGGAAAAAGTAGTACATGGTAATATATATTTTTACAATATATTAATTCTATTAATATAATTTATTCTCGTATTTATTTATTTAATAACTTTTATTTATGTCGTATTTCTTGCTTTATTTTTGAAAGAATCAATAGCTTAACATATCTCAACTAAAGAAAAAGAACAATGACTTAATGTTGTGCCTATCTTGAATATTGTTGTTGATCTTATAACCTAAAGATCATTTATAATTGCTATTATAATGTAGTATGTCTCATGCATATTTGACTTTAAGTTGTATATTTGTAGGTGTGATTGATGTAAATTAATAATTAATTTTAAATTGTTGTGATTGATGTAATAGTATTGTTTTGATTTTAAACTTAATAAAATATGTGATTTAAAATTTTAATTAATGCATTCAGACATTTCTCTCACATTGTCCTTTTTATTGGGATGGCAAGTCATCCTAATCTCATTTCAATTTCTATCAGGACAGGACAACTCTAAGGATGGGACAGAACAAGAAATAAAAATTCAATCTCAATCATTTTTTAGGACGTGACACGGGTCAAGGGTGTCCCAATCATATCCCGTGAACACCTCACCTTATATTGAAGACAAGAGCTAAGTGTTTTTTCTTGTCAGTTTCGTGTTCTAATTTCTTTTCTCAAGCTCAATACTTGCCATTATATATTAAAAAAAATAAAGGTTAAGGGTCATTTTTATTTCTAAACTATACACGGAAGGTTACAAATGCCCTCAAATTCAACTATGGGTCAATTATGTCCTTCAACTTTAAATATTCACTCCATTATTACCCTGGTGTTAAAAACACTTAACATCTATTAATTATCAGTGGGTCTCACTATTTTTTTAATATTTTTATTAGGTTAAAGGTCATTTTTGCCTCTCAACTTCTATTAAAAGGGTCATTTTTGCCCCTTAACTCAAATATTTTTAATTAAAAATTATTAAAAATATATTGTGGGGCCCACTAACTGTGAGATAATGGCAGGGTGATAACAGAGGGAATCTTCAAAGTTGAAGGATAAAATTGACTCACGGTTAAATTTAGAGACATATATACCCTTTCATGTATAGCTTAAAGATCAAAATAACTCTTAATCCAGAAAATATCAATGAGCTTTTATGATACCAACTTATCTTCTTGCCCGATCACGTTTAATTTCTTTATGTATAAGAAGTGGTCTCTTTTGACCTGGACGAGGGGTCAATAATGATTGCCAACATTGGATGAAGAGTATATATCCACTACGAGATTGCGTGAAAATATAAAGCAGGATTTGTGAGATTTGTGAATTTTTATGAAGTTTTTTTTTAATTTTTTTTCTCATTTTATTTTTTTGTAAAATATAAAATCTTTTCGTTCTTTCTTAAAAAGATAAACTCTATAGAAATTCACAAATGTCAACTATAAAGTCAAGAAAAGGATAATGCTATAGAGGTGTTTATTATGGCTACAAAGTCTTTCTTTGCCAAATAATTACTATATATATATATATATACGCACTAATTATTACATACATAACAGATCTCAACTATAATAATATTTACGTTAGCAGGCTAGCCTATTAAACTTGTAGGCTATGCTTTATGAAAGTATGGCCAGGTCAAGTTTAAATAAGGGTGAGCATCAGTTTTATACGATCAGTACGGTGTCAAATTTGCCAAAACCAATTAATCGAGTGATACATTTTAAAGACCAAACTGTATTGAATTGTATTTATCAACCAAATCGTGACCAAATTGAAATAAGATGGTTTGGTTTAGTTTCCTAAATCGATTGTTGCAAAATGCAGATAAAGTGATGAGACACTGGCAGAATAAAGTGAAAATGGAATTGAAAAATGTAAGCAAAATAAGACAATGGAAGATGAGAGGAGAGGAAAAGAAGCAGCGATGAGCATCAGGCCTGCAAAATTATTGCTATTATAGCAAGTGAGAATCAACGCGATGACAAAAAGCTTGAAGAGAAAGAGAAGAATAAGCACAGCATAGGAGAGAGAGAGAGTAGTGACAACTAGAGAAAACTGAGAAAGTATGAGGGAGTGTTTGACTACCATGATGGCTGAAGGAGAGAATGGCAATGTGGGGAAGAAGCTTGATCGCTTGGGCGTGGAAGTTGGAGGCTGAGGTGTGAGGTAGAAGATGAAAGACCTTCTCATGTTTGAGGCTTAGGTTTAATCAGATGTTTTGGGCTAATGGCTTCTTCTGGGCTTCTAGTTAATTGAGCCTTTCATTAAGTAGTATTAAATATTTTAAACTTATGGGCTTAAGGTGCTCATCTCATCTCAATATAAATTTAAAACTAAAAATCACCTTTATAAAATAGAAAAATAAATATTGTATATTTTGGTTTGTTTGATCTGTATGGTTTCTTCCTCTTCAGATCGAATTGAACCCTTTAAGCCAAAAAATTTTGAAAAAAAAAACTGAAGCTAAATATATCAAACTTAATTTAGTTCTGTTCAATTTTTAATTTTGATTCAGTTTTATTTATCCTTAAGCTTAAAATAAATTAGGTTGTAAATTCTTTATTTTGACCTACTTCCGGTCCTAATTCTGTCAAATGTCAAGTATCAATTAAAATATTTATATGTTTACAAAATTGATTTAATTTTTGGAATCATTTTTCAAAATTTGAATTCAAGAAGGCATTGGAAGACTCTGTCGGTTTGTCATTAATTACCAGCATGTCTATTGTTTATTCCTAATAAAGAATTAAATATCACGTACCTATTGAATTGTCCGGAAGGAATTGCTGCAATTAAAATAAGATTCGCTGGCCAAAATAAATTAAATTAAGATTGAATATTGTTGGATATCCATATCTATCACCACATAAAACTGAGATTGTAATATCAATACGGGATTATTTTACATGATGTTTAGTAGCCGGCAGCAGCTTTTACGTCATGTGCTAATTAAAAAAAGAAAGAGATGGAATCAATATAATTATTTCACTAATATAGTCCAAAATTAGATATCTAAACAACTAATTAATTAATAACTATTATACACTTTACACTATCATCTTACCAATTCCAGATATTAAAAATTGTCTAGGGGTTGCATAATATGAGCGCCTACTAATAACTTTAACAAACTAAACTCTATAATATTGATGAATTAAAAAAAAAAAAACAAAGTAGCATCCTAATGCTGACGGCCTTAATTGACAACATGCATGGATCAATTTTCTAATAACATGAACAATAGGGAAAAAAAATGCCTAAAAATGTTTATTCTTATCTAACTAACGTGTGGTAGCACATTACACATATTTTAAAAACAAATTTAAAATGATGCATGCAATATGTGCGTTGGCATATCTACTTAACTTAAAGCTGTATAAAAGACAGGACGGCACTAGATTTCACCCTAACTTGAAGTCCGGTCTCTTTCATAAAAAGGACTAGGTTAGGCAACCCGTAGTCTAGTCTTGTCCAGCGATAACTCAAAAAATAACAGGACCGGACTTGGTCCATAGGACTGAAAGACTGGTCCTGTTAATCCAGTACTCACTTAGCTTTTTTTTTTCTCCTTTTATTCTATGAGAGGCAATAATCTATTCCAACATAATAAACTCAATTAAGATAGTAAAAACACTTATAATAATAATAAATCAATAATTTCTAACAATAAGAAAAAAAATATTTCTGTTACAATCCAAATGATTTAAATTTATAACTTTAACAAAAACAGTACTCAAAAAAATTCAACAACATTATATTACAACAACAATTTAAAAACAAACTTAACAAATCTTCATACAATTATCTCCTTAACATCAATTACACTTCAAACATTTGTCAAAAATAAATTAATTATAATTATAATAAAAAATTAATAGGACTGGACTGGACCAAGTGGTCCGGATGACTGGTATCTTATCCAGTCCAATTCGAAGAAATAATCTGATCTTTCTACTTTTTTGGTCCTGAAGGACAAGTGACTATATAGACCGAATAAAATTGAGACTATCTTGTATTGGACTGAACCGAATAGGACTGAAAGACTTTTGCACAGCCCTAACTTAACCTATGCGCAACTCTTGTTTTGTGTGAATTAATGTAGAGAGAGAAAGCTAGAGAGAAGTGATTAATAATTCCAAAATTCTTTTAAACAATATTTTAAAAATCAAACCAAACGTTTAATTGAAAAAGTCAGCGGCCACATTTTCATGGTTCAGTTAGAGTGGCAATCAACCAGTTGACATAATAATTAAATAAAAAAAATATTTGCATGCACCAACATAAAAAAAGCACACATGTGAGAAATAAAACATTAATTTGATAAAAAAATCACAATATCTTAAATTATTAACACAGTAACATCACAAATATTTTAATATCATATTTAGTTGTCCACACAATGACATTATTACAATATATAAAATTGTCAATAACCTAACACATCACTATTCACGACATTATAACAAATTAAAGAACCCCTTCTATTAAAAATCATGCAGTGCATCAAATTAAACTAATTTGATTCCAAATAGCTTATCGCTGACAAAATAAAACATTTATAACGGACAAGCATGATGGGTTAGATAAGATTATACTATTTGCAAAATAGACCCAAACCAACGGAAGTTAATTTGGGTTTAGAGAACTGTTATTACAAAGGAAAAACAAGAGACAACAATAAGAACAAGTATAAAATGCTTAGTTCATCTCATATTCAAAACTAGGCATCTAATTTCAATCAACAAATGAGTAAGTACCAATATAAATATATAGTAATTAAGATTTATTTTTTTAAACAATGTAAATAAACGTATCTAACTTGCATTTCAATTCAAGAGATAGGAAAATAGTCAAGAGTTTACAACCAACCCATCAAAATCATTGATTAATATCAAATATAAAGTCTATAACAATTAACAAAGTATTGTATCCAAACATCAAAGATAACATATTAAGCTTGTTTTTAACTCCATATAGCATATGAAGAATGTACTTTAAGTTTAAAGATGATAATATTATTGGAAATCATTTGTAGCCTAGGGCGTTCGCCTTTGATTTGTATAATAAAAAAGAATGAATGAAATCTCAAGACCCTCACCTCATTTTGCACAAGACATGGAAAATGGATTATTATTTACTTGTTTAAATAATAATGAAATCCTTACCACATATAGCAACTTGATTTGCTAAAAAAACAATAAACATTGAATATATAAAAATCAAAATTATTCTAAACTATATAAATGATTCTAGTAAAAATATAAAAAAATAAAAAAAAACACAAATGATTCCACTAAAATATAAGAATTAGACAATTTCAAATAAAAGTCTCAATAAAAAATAATCATTCATAATACTTAAATTATTTTTACATCTCAATCCTCTCTCACTACCCGCCGTTCCAAATTTTCATGATTTCATTGTCAACTTCAATCCTCTAATATTTTAAATTTAAAGTTATATATCCAATTATACTTCCTCTTCCCTCTAATGAATTTTGCACTTTAACTCTTACCTAAATCTAAGTGACTGTCATCTCTCTCCTTTCTTCCTCTTCCTTTGTTCCTCTCTCAATTAGCAGTTCAGAACTAACATATTAGTGGGAAAAAAAATTAAAACGCAATCCATATTTTACAAGATGTATCACAAAATTGAGGGGGGCAATTGCCCAGCCTCAAATGCATGTGGGTCTGCCATTAGTAATGGTTTTATAGGAACCAATACAAAAGGGAATGTTCTTATTTTTTGAAGCCGAATTTCATTATTACAGTAATTTTCTCCATCTTTATTACTAGTAGAGATTCTTAAAAACTGCTATAAGAATCACCACGTCGCCACCACAAAGGGTGATTTTGACTAACATGATAGCAGTTCTCATACCATAACCGCCTTTCAATTAATAAGACGTCTCAATTAAATTTTTTTATTAATTATATTCTTAATTAAGGATATTTTTAGATATTAATTATAGCTTGAAAGATTCAGATGCTTAATATTTTTCACCATCTTACCTAATACTGCTTTTTTAAAAAAATGACAATAAAATCCTTTTAAATTATATAATGACAATTTGATTCATCAAAATGTTACAATTTCAATCAGGTCCCTAAGAACTTCCGTATTAATAATTTTAAAATAAAAAGATTATTTTATCCTTACTAAAAATAACAAGTCTCAATCATAATTTTTTTCAATAACAAAAATTACACTTGACAAGTTGTAATTTTTTGTTCGACTCTTGCAATTTATATAATAAAAGTTGTGATTTCTATTATTGAAAAATAAGTTTTTAAAATGATAAACTTCATTAAAAACTTTTGTTTAAATAATCACAATTTTTATTCAAAAAATAATAAGAAATGAATAAGAAATCACAACTTTTTATTGAGATTAAAATTATTTTTTTAATTTAAAATTTATTGATAACGAGGTCTCTAAAAATTTCAGTGAAATTATAGTATTTTGAGAGATTAGATTGTCATTTATAAAATTTAAAAGATTTTTATTGTCAATTTCCCTATTTTTTTAATGGGGAGAGAGAGACTGTAAAATATTTTATGATCCTCATGTGAGATATACTTATTTTAGTGGTCTTTGTTGTCATTTTCCCATCTTTCAATGTGGTGCCACGGAGTTAACGCGAAAGTTTGAAGCCTTCGTCGCACCACGTCTTCTGAATGATAACAAGTAATAATTTATTTTGGGCAAAAAAAAAACAAAGTAATAATTTATTAACAAATTATTATAAGTTATAATTCTTCTATATATTGATTTACAAAGAATTAGTGAAATTCTAAGAGTATTTGTATAACAAAATGGCAACTAAAATTTTTATTATTTTGTTATGCTGTGTTATTAATAGATTTTTTAGTATTTAACTTTGTCATGGAAGAACTAAATATAATTCTCTCGTACAATTATTATAAATTGTAAAAGTTTTATGTTAATATCCTAAATTTCACATTTTTAGGTCAAGGGTCCTCCCCTCTTCCACATTTATAGATCCTTATTGTTGTGAGTCTCCATCCTTATTGTTTTACTTGTGATTCTCCATTTGCATACTTGTCAAAATAATATTTCTATCAGATGAAATTCGAAAGGGTTATTTTCATCTTTTCTCTTTCAATCTTTTTTTTTTTTTTGTGTGACATCAGGGATTCAGAATAAATTCAGAATGCTTGGATCCTTTTTCACAATTAAGGTGCTACAACAAATTTTCCCTTTTTTTTTTGAGAAAATATAATAGTAGTTTTTATACTTTAATTGTGTTTTATTTTTAGTCCCTATAGTTTTATTTCATTGTTCTAAGTCTTTTAGTTTTATCTATGTGCAGTGTTAAAAAATGTATATAACAACATGAGTTGACACTTATGAAGTTAATTTTGTTGTAACTTGGGCAACTTTTGCTGATATGATAAAAATATGCTGATATGAAAATAAATTGATTAGGTAGGATTAAAAATAAAAGACAAGAGAGTAAAAAAGCTTGATTGTGTATTGGGTAAATATGTAAATTTGGTCACCAACTATTTTTTTAGGTGCATTGGATAGCCTATATTATGAGGTAGTGTGAAATAAATTCTCAATTTTCAAAAACAAAGCATCCAGCTGCCTCTTTTAATTTTTATTTGACAGACATTAATTTTCCATGTGGGGCCCATAAAATTTTGACTAATAATGACATGTGGCATT
This sequence comes from Prosopis cineraria, assembly GCF_029017545.1. Classification (NCBI taxonomy): domain Eukaryota; kingdom Viridiplantae; phylum Streptophyta; class Magnoliopsida; order Fabales; family Fabaceae; genus Prosopis; species Prosopis cineraria. The sequence continues at coordinate 22,758,836 of NW_026555340.1, read as the reverse complement.
CTACTTCAACAAATAAAAGTATAAATTTAATCATAAATTATTTTTGAGGAGCATTGGATAGCTTTTATTATCTAGCGGTGGAAAAAATTATCAACTATAAAAAATAAATCATCCAACACCTTCTCGTCAATTTTGACCAAACATTATTTATTTTCAAACTTATGGTATTCACAACGTATCAATCTCTCTAATCTTCTTACTTTCATTCTCAACCTCCGCTTGAGAAGAAAATGTTCAAAGAGTTTTTATTGAAAAACATTTACAAGGATGATGCCAACGAAATAAAAGAAGAAGAGGAAGAAGACAAGATTTCATTTAAATTTCTATGACAATTCAGGCAAAAAAACAGTTTGAATTGCAATGCCCCTATAAAGGATGACTTTATATATGACAGTTAATAACCATCATTTATAGGGTAAAACAATTGTCAAATTTCTCATTTTTGTAGTAGTATACTTTTATAAATCGAGTATTACATACATACAATATATACTTAATTTGCTCAACTTGGTAACAAATCAACAATTTTAGTGAGTTTAACCAAGTTTGTATGTAGTTTGAAAAATTTATAAGTGAGTTGATCTAATTTTATAAAGTAAAAATGATAAACTCAGAGAGTCAACTTGCAAATATAACTGAGTTTTTATTATAATTAAATTGACATGATTTTGTGAGTTAGAAATATAAAATTATAAATTCAAGTGAATTTGAGAGCTTGACAATAGTCATACTGATATCCATTTAAATTAATATTGCAATATCAATACCAGGGATGGACCAACACACAAAACATAGGGGGGAGCAGTGACCCCACAAAAATTTCATTTTGCTCAAATTTATGTGTATAATCTAAAAAAAATAATTTCCAAATTTATTTAACAATATTAGTTAAAATTAATTTCTGGGTCCGCCATATAGGATTATTATACATGATTTTTAGTAGCTTGCAGAAGCTTTGACGTCATGCTCTAATTAAGAGAAAAAAAAAGGTAATCAATATAATTATCTCACTAAATATATAGTCCAAAATTAGATACCTAACCAATAACTATTACAGTATTTTGCATCATCATCTTACCAATTCGGATATTAAAAATTGTCTAGGGGTTGCATAACATGAGCACCTACTAATAAATCTAATAAACTAAACTATATAATATTGATGAATTTTTTAAAGACAAAGTAGCGTCCTAATGTTAACGGCCTTTGGTAACATGCATGGATCAATTTTCTAATAATACGAACAAGAGTAAAACATATGCCTAAGCATGTTTTTTCTTATCTAATTAACATGTGATACACAGCACATTACACAAAGTGTAAAACATATTTTATATATGAATTTTTAAAAAACAAGTTGGCTAACCAACATGGCTTTTTCTGGCATATCTGCTTAACCTATCTGTAACTCTTATTTTGTGTGAAAGGTAGAGAGGAGAAAGCTTGAGAGAAGTGATTAATAATGCTAAAATGACTTTAAACAGTATTTTAAAAAACAATGTGTTCTTGCGGTCCATCCAGTTAGATCAATAATCAAAGTATTAACATAATAATTAAATAAAAAATAATATTTATATGCAAGAACACACAAAAAATATACACATATACATGAGAAATAATATTAATTTGATAAAAAAATCATAATATGTTAAAATATGAATACAGTTACATCACAAGTCTTTTAATATCTTTTAGTTGTCCACACAATAACATTACAATATGTAAAATTGTCAATAACCTAACACGTCACTATAAATCCACGACATTATAACAAAGAACCCCTTCCATTAACAAAATAAAACATTTATAACAGACAAGCATGATGGTTTATATAAGATTATATCATATATATCGCTTAACTCATGTTTAGCACATGAACAGAAAAATAATATTTTATACGCTGTTCGAATATGACCTAATTTAATTATCTCCCAGGTGCCAAAGATGCACGGGCTTCATGGCAACCATCTTACATATTTAGGACCTTTTTGTTTTTTTTCTCATTTTTTTTTTAAAAATGCTTTTGCAATATAGTTCTTAAAACTGTTTTTTTTCACAGCAAAATAAAAAGAAAATATGTTTGGTAGTGTTAATTTAAAAACAGTTTTAAAATTAAAAAATTAATCAATATATAGTGATGGTCACTGGTAGTAATTGTGGTGGTAACTTATAATAATGTTGATCAAGGTAAATATAATTTTTATTAATAAAATATCATGTATTTAAAAAAAAATAAGAAAAATAAAATGAAACAGCCTTCAGATGTTTCCATTTTTTTATGGAAAAAATAATAATAGTTTTGAAAACAATTAGATTCAAAACACTCAATCAAACAAAGTTTGATTTAAAAAAAAACTATTTTTTAAAAAAACAAAAACCAATCAGTCCCTTAGAGTTTTAGATTCAAAGTAAGACTATAGATACAAAGGAAGACGAAGAAGAAAGACTCAAAAAAGGTTGTTTTCAGATTGAAAGGTCGAGTGAAGAGTAGCGAAGACATTCATTGCAGTAGGTCGCTGTCACAAGAAGAGTAATAGA